>NC_035433.2:117452887-117517887 GCF_002127325.2 Helianthus annuus | reverse complement strand
GCCAAACAATCTAGAAAACACTTTGCTCCCAATTGATGACATTCTAACCTTTTCTGGCATTTTATTATCTAGAAATTATTGCTATTGTAATTAAGAACACAAGGCCTAACATGAGAAAAAAGAGTCTGTCAAGTTAGCCAAGGAGTGACTCCCTAATAAGCCAAAAAGGTGGTTATAACTTTCTATCACCTTGTGTTAATATAAGGCAAGTCATCCTTGGCTACCAAACAAGACTCTTCTCTTCATGTAAGAACCTCTATTCTATTATGAGTTGTGCATGCATTAGTTATGAGAAGTCTATTTATAGAGAATACTTTATCATTGGTCCTTGAAATTTCATAAAGCCACGTTTAGTAGAATATATAAAGTTTCTTTCTATAGTAAATGAATCCAATTCTATACATTTACAAGAAAAAAAAAACCAAACAAATACAGAGTAAAAAAGAATACCATTCTTCAAACAGTACCCACAATCTTGAATCAGAGTTGACCTCAGCTACTTGATGCCTCTTTTAAGATTATGGCTATTCAATCCACAAATTGTTGTTTACATGTGATCCCAATGAATAGTTTACTTTATCATTCATTCTTGGAATAAACTTAGCATTCATGAAGCATTATTATTATTATTTGTAAAAACCTTAGTCTATGATTATGTCTTAATCGTATAGGTCAACATATGTCACACGTAGCTTACATGATAGTTATGGCAGTTACTTTTCCTGTTTGGTTGTTAGTTGTGTCAGTTGTGGAATAAGCGCCAATCTTGTACCTATACATACTATTGTACCGAGTGATTTGGGTAATGAGCGTATATTTAGTGTTGTAATATTACTGCACATACAATTGATTCTTGTGTGTTTTTGTCAAATTTCATACTTCGTTAGATACTTCTTGCCAACACTACCTTTTATGTCATGGTTCATCTAATTAGTAGTAATGTCGTGGTTCGTTAGATACTTCTTGACAACACTACCTTTTATGACATAGATTTAATTTTCTGGCAACTTTTTATTTTAATAATGCATTTGACTAGTAAACAAGTTATATCTCAAATGTTTAGCATTTGAATACATGGAGATGGGCTATGAAACTTGTAAAGGAGTATGATCAGTACGTTCAATGGGCCTATTAATAAGTATACGTTACATATCCATCTTGATCAGTTTACTTATTATAGCTGTTGTTTATAATCAAATATTCTTAAGAATTTAAAAGAATGCTAATTTTACTTTTAATATGAAATATACAAGACGCCACAAACACCTTTAAACATATCTTGTTGAAGATTTGATGATGATGCTTACATTCCTTTTAAAGTCAAAGCATCTGATCGTGCACATGGGCTGGAATATATGCACCTCAAATTCCTCAATGTTTGCCTTCTTCCTTGAATATTAGCCATGCATCTATGTTGGCATGTTGCACTAACAGATATTTTTTCTATCATCTCTAGTTGCTTTGAGCGCATCGCTATGATACTCCAACAACTAAGTTCTATGTGCTACACTCTAATAATAGTTACAACAAATTATAAAAAACGTCCATTATTTTTTTAATAGTTTGCAAAGTATGTCATTTACCTTCAAAAATTACAGAAAACGTACTTGACCCTAACCTAAAATCCTTGCACGTTACATCCTTTAACTCTAACCGCAGTTATATTAGTCTTTTTAACCATTTATTGTGTGTGATGAAGACAAAATCGAATTGCATGAAGGAAGTTAGGGTTCTTAATTTCCCCCAAAATGAAACATGAAACACTTAAGTTATCTGGCTACATTTCAAGCGAAGAGAATGAAGTAAAATTGAAAATGTTTGAACACAAATAGAGCACTAGGGTTGGCCACCACCTTCTACATTTACGTGCTGTTTGTTTTTTAAGAGGTAAAATGTCTGCAGTCTGCGGACCAAATCTGCAAACATCTGTAGCAGAAGAGGTGGATCAAATGTCTGCAATCTGCAAGAAGAAGACTGTTTGTTTTTTTAAGTTTTGCAGGCTTCTAAAATAAACTGGTGGTGGTGTACGGACAGTGGTGGTGGTAGACGGTGGTGGTGGTGGACGGTGATGGTGGTAGATAGTGGTGGTGGGTGGTGGACGGTGGTGGTGGTGGAGATGGACGGTGGTGGGTGGTGGACGGTGGACGATGGTGGGTGTTGGAGGGCAGTGGTGGGTGGTGGACGTTGATGGGTGGTGGACGGTGGTGGTGGTAGTGGAGATGGACGGTGATGGGTGGTGGATAGTGGTGGTGATGAACGGTGGTGGTGGACGGTGGACGATGGTGGGTGTTGGAGGACAATGGTGGGTGGTGGCCGGTGGTGATGGTGGTTGTGATGGACGGTGGTGGGTGGTGGATGGTGGTGGTGGTGGTGATGATGGACGGTGGTGGGTGGTGGTGATGGACAGTGGTGGTCGACGGTGGTGGTGGTGATGGACGGTGGTCGGTGGTGGATAGTGGTGGTGATGAACGGTGGTGGTGATGGACGGTGGTGGGTGGTGGACGGTGGTGGGTGGTGGATGGTGGTGGTGGACGGTGGTGGTCGATGGTGGTGGGTGGTGATGGGTGGTGGTGTTTAACCTTCTACAGACCTTAGAAGATCTTAGAAGTGGCTGGACCAAGTCTGCACCAAGAAGACCTCGCGCAGACCTTTTTTAATAAAACGTCTTCGAAAAACAAACAGTCTGCGCGTGACAATGTCTGCACGTGGTCTACGCCGCGCAGACAAAAAAGCCTGCACCACCTTACTTATCTTTTAGTTACCAATATTTTCATTAGAATTAACTATATTAAGATTTGGAAATATAAATTATATATTATATAATTTAATATAAAAAAATTATTTGAACTTTACTTTTATAATACTATGATTTTAAAAATATTTTTTTAACATTATAACTTTAGAGAATTTATTTCATAGTATTGTAAAGTGTAACTTCAACTCTCGTTTTGCCCGGTTTTTACAAAAAACACATGGAGTGAAAAATGAAGACAAAAAACACAGAAGCTAAGGAAAAATAGCCTCGTGGCCCAATAACACACGCTAAAAACGATTAGTGTGCATGTTCTAATGTTTTACTTTTTACGAAAACGTGCCTGCTCATAATATTCTGTTCCATTGTTTAACTTCATATAATATTAATATATTTGAATCCCATCAATGGTTTTCTCCTGATATATTGTGCATGCTCATAATATTATTGCAAAATTCTCTTTAGTGCATGGTAGATTGATCACACGAAGGTTCTGAAGTTTACATCCGAAAAAGAACTAAAAGGCTAACCACATCCGCTTATCCTATCTAGATCAATCAAGCAAAAGAAGCGCATGTTTGGCTTACTTGCTTTATCTAGGGTCTATATTCTGTCCGGCCATGTACATGGAAAACATAATAAAATGCTTTGACTTTAATTCTAAAGGAATCTACGAACCTATACTAAATCTGCAAAGTTGTTTGTTCCAAAGTATGGGTACTGACATGTTTGCATGCATTTTAAAAAGACTCACACTATCTGTACACCTTGGTTGGCTATCTGCACACTTAGGGTTTACCTACGCTGCGTATAGAGCTATACTCAGCGTATATAAACCATGGATTTCAGAGTCTTATCAGCAATCATTGCACAGAAAACAAGGGTTTATATATGCTGCGTATAGAGCTATACTCAGCGTATATAACCCATCAGATTTTTTTTTTTTGCTATTTTGATGTATTTGTGATATAAATTCTCACCCGGTTCCAACGTTAAATAGCTTAAAATATATAACCGTTAATGTTATACCAATAATATTATATACCGTTAAATTGTTTTGGAAACCGTTAATCGTATCGTATAGTATCATATCGTATCGTATAGTGTATAGTATAAGTCTCGTATAGGTTTCCTATAGGTCTTGTATATGCCTATAGGCTTATACGGGACCTTAACTACACCAATAGGCCTATACGGGACCTAAACCACACCTATAGGCCTATACGGGTGTTATATCGTATCGTATAGTGTAGTATAAGTCTCGCATAGGTTTCCTATAGGTCTTTGTATATGCATATAGGCCTATACGAGACCTAAACCACACCTATAAGCCTATACGGGTGTTATATCGTATCGTATAGTATCGTATCGCATCGTATAGTGTAGTATAAGTCTCGTATAGGTTTCCTATAGGTTTCCTATAGGTCTTGTATATGCATATAGGCCTATACGGGACCTAAACCACACCTATAGGCCTATACGGGACCTAAACCACACATATAGGCCTATACGGGTGTTATATCGTATCGTATAGTGTAGTATAAGTCTCGTATAGGTTTCCTATAGGTCTTTGTATATGCATATAGGCCTATACGAGACTTAAACCACACCTATAGGCCTATACGGGTGTTATATCGTATAGTATAGTATCGTATCGTATAGTGTAGTATAAGTCTCGTATAGGTTTCCTATAGGTCTTGTATATGCATATAGGCCTATACGGGACCTAAACCACACCTATAAGCCTATACGAGACCTAAACCACACCTATAGGCCTATACGGGACATATACTACGCTATACGATACGATATCACACTTATAGGCTTATACGAGGTCAATACGTGACATATACTACGCGATACGATACGATATCACACTTATAGGCTTATACGAGGTCAATACGTGACCTATACTACACCTATACGATACGATATCACACTTATAGTGTATAGTATAAGTATCGTATAGTATCGTATCGTATCGTATCGTAGCGTATCGTAGAGTGTATAGTATAAGTCTCGTATAGGTTCCCTGTAGGTCTTGTAATTAATAATATTTGTATTATTTTTTATTTTTATAATTCATAATATTTGTATTATTTTTAATTTTTATAATTTCTATTTGTATTATTTACCAACAATATTGTTTTTTTTTATAAATAAACATGGAAATACCCCAAAATACACACAATTAATTTTCTTTTTTTTATGAATAAACAAAGGAATACACAAAAAAAAAACAAAAAAGGAGCTTTATATACGCTGCGTATAGATCCCTACGCAGCGTATGAAACAAAAATGACCCAACTACCCTTGTATTTGGCTTCGTATAGCCTCAACACAAGGGTATAAAGGACATTTTATGACCTTTATATACGCTGCTTATAGCTCTATACGCAGCGTATATAAACCTTGTGAAAAACTGATGCTTCAAACCCACCAAAATGACCCCAAAATTTCAGATGGTTTATATACGCCGCGTATAGAGCTATACGCAGCGTATATAAACCCTTGTTTTCTATGCAATGATTGCTGATCAGGCATTGAGATCCATGCTTTACCTACGCTGCGTATAGGTCTATACACAGCGTATGACCTATATGCAGCGTAGGTAAACCCTGATTCAACTAGGGTTTGGTGTGCCAATAGGCACATTGGTGTGCTAATAGGAACACCCTTTAAAAAAAGGGTTCCTTTATTTACACACCCCTATAATCTTATTTTCACGTCCCTATTAGTATACGGGCCGTATAGACTTATACGGTCCGTATAGAATGTTTATGCACAAAATTTAATGTGGTGAAATGTTTTTTTTTTGTTTTATATGTATACGGGGCGCATAGTTATATAAGGGCCGTATACAGTAATATACGAGCAATATAACTTTATACGGCCTGCATAATTTTCTTTCACAGGTTTGATAAGGGTTTTTAGTTTTGAAATCTGTATACGGGCCGTATAAGGTTATACTGCCTGTATAGCCCATATAGAAAAGTTAAATTTTTGGTGCAATCGGGAAACCGTTTAATAAGTTTAGTAAATTTTTAAATAGTGTTGTATATATCGAATTATGTTACGAGTTTGTAGTTAAACGTATTAATAATGTTTAATAAGTTTCCACTTTGTAAAACGATAAATATGTGATATGATTATGATAAACTACGGCAACAATTACGGGCCGTATAATGTTATACGACCCGTATAGCCCGTATAGAAAAGTTAATTTTTTGGTGCAATCGGGAAACCATTTAATAAGTTTAGTACATTTTTAAATAGTGTTGTATATATCGGATTATGTTACGAGTTTGTAGTTAAACGTATTTATAATGTTTAATAAGTTTCCACTTTGTAAAACGATAAATATGTGATATGATTATGATAAACTACGACAACAATTATTAAACAAACAACTTAACATCTAAACGTAAGATTAATATTTACAATGTTTTACATCTGAAACAAACAAAAAGATAAATTTTACAATGTTTCAAATGTAAAATAACAAAAAAAAAAAAATACAATAAACAGCTACGGCGGTGGTAGTGGTGGTGGTGCAACGCCAGCTCGTGGAGGTAGGGGCGCGCCAGAATGTATAGCCACAATCGCCTCGACCATCCACTGTACATCCCCTTGACTGCAGCTACATCCGACTCGACCTGAGTGAGTCTCGACTCGACCTGAATGAGTCTCTCCTCCACCCCCGGTGGAGGCATCACACGCTGTCTCATGCTCTGTCGAACGTACGAGCGATCACCTTGTACATCCTCCGCAGCTACCTGTGATCTATCGACGGTAAGATCGACCCCCTCATGTACCCCGCCTCCCTCTCCGCCGCCTCCCTCTCCGTCCCCCCATCGCCTCCCTTACCCTCGCTTCCCTCTCCCTCGGCTCCCTCTCCCTCATCCCTACCATACGCCCAAACCAGCCCCTATCCCTCGACCTCGCAAGCGAAAGCCATCGATTGGGTTCTACCCCTCCCAACCCTTTCAAGCTGGAGTGTTAGGGTCATATCCTTTGCCACCTACGGGGACAAGAGGCGAGGGAAATGCTTCTACAGACGGGTGATGAAGCCCCCACAGCTGATGTGGGTAGAGGTACGCTTAAAAGCGTACTCGGTGAAGTATGCGGCCAAACTGTACGCAAAGTTACCCCCCCCCCCCGCGCTGGTAAGTAAGTCGTGCAAGTAGAATAGGTCACTTGGGTGACCCACTCCCTGCTATCATGATGACCGGCGATCATCACGGCAATACACCGACGTAGGTATCGGTGTAACGGGTCATAAAGGCAACTCGCCCGCGCCTTCGGGGATCGCGAACTGGGTGTCGCGATCTCCCCGGACCCAATAGTGCCCCACCAAGGCCACAACACGTCACTGGACGTGCTGATGTGCGCATCAAAAATGCCTAGGACACTGAGTACTCCTGTCAGTACAAACCCAAGGCAACGGCAAACTCGGAAGTGTCATCATCCTCTGAGGCTTGCCGCAAATAGTAAAAGCGACGGAGGGTGTCGTCAAAAAATGCTGTAAACCCTCACCCCGGGTGTCCTTAAATGAAAAAGTACATAAAAACTCTAAAGTAATCTCCCTGTAGTCCCGCTCTGCGGCGGCATCAAATAAGCGGTCCCACGCGAAGTTAGCTGGCATGAACTCCCGGACCCGACCGATCGATCCAATATCGGTCAAAAACTGAATATCAATGGTCCGAGGCGCATCCAGCTCCATCTCTCGTAATCTGCCCAAAAACCTATAGGCAGTCGTACCTCGGGGATTTCGCAAATAAACTTCCCCGTCTCAGTAAAAGTAAAATCTGGCACAACATCCTCCTCCTGTCCATGTCCACGTCCCCGTCCGCGTCCACGACCACGTCCCCGACCCTGACCTCGACCTCTACGGGCCGCAGTAGCTGCTGATGACTCAGCCATATCGTCTGTAAAAATAACAATTACAACTTAGCAATCACTATACGATTAGCGTTAACCTCTTATACGACTATTGTTCTTTTATACGAACGTATTATACATCTCATACACGCTCTGTACACATCAAGTATAGGTTTCGTATACTCACGTGTTATACATCTCGTACACGATCTATAACATGAAGTATACGTATCATACGCGCAAGTATTATACGCACATATACGCTACGTACACCTCAGATATACGTTTCCTATACGCACGTATTATACGTCCCAGATATGCTAAAAATATAACAAATAGGGAATAAAATATAAGTTTATACGGTCGTATACAATGTTTACGATCGTATACAGCTTGAATATTCAATTTGTATACGACCGTATATATTGTATACGATCGTATATAGTTTGAACATTCAAACATTATACGAGCGTATATAGTATATACGATCGTATATAGTTTGAATATTCAACCGTTATGCGATCGTATAAATTGTATACGACCGTATACAGTTTGAATATTCAAACTTTATACGATCGTATAAATTGTATACGACCGTATACACATGAATATTCAGTTACAATTTTCAGTTTCAATTTTTTTTTCAAATTCAATCATACAATCTTAATCGTTACGCCTATGTACGCTATTCGATCCTTTACTATACAAGACCATAATCTATCATGTTTCGGAATTTGAAAGTATATTATACGAAAACGTACCGTATAGGAAGAACGAGAAGAAAACGTCACAAACGCCGAAGAATTTGAACATTCAAACATTATACGAGCGTATATAGTATATACGATCGTATATAGTTTGAATATTCAACCGTTATGCGATCGTATAAATTGTATACGACCGTATACAGTTTGAATATTCAAACTTTATACGATCGTATAAATTGTATACGACCGTATACACATGAATATTCAGTTACAATTTTCAGTTTCAATTTTTTTTTTCAAATTCAATCATACAATCTTAATCGTTACGCCTATGTACGCTATTCGATCCTTTACTATACAAGACCATAATCTATCATGTTTCGGAATTTGAAAGTATATTATACGAAAACGTACCGTATAGGAAGAACGAGAAGAAAACGTCACAAACGCCGAAGAAAGCTATCCAAGAACGATCTGAGAGAAAACCGAGAGAATTTTTAGAGAATGTTGAGGCCGTATGGTGAAAATGAGGTCGTATAAAATGTTATACGACCTTTTGTTTTATGTATACGGGCCGTATACATGTATACGACCTGTATACAATCATTTATTATTTTTTAATTCAGTCGTATACTTCATATATGATCCCTGTTTTTGTCATGTATACGAGGCGTATACACGTATACGACCCGTATACAATTGAGTATTTTTCATTTTTCTTAAATTATTATATGCGGAAGTGACGTAGATACAGTCGGTATGTGTTAACGCAGATTCGTTTTAAACATTTTTTCAAGTTCAATTTCAACAAGTTGCCAAAACATTTATATAACGTGTATGTTCATCATTACAAATTGTCAAAACATGAAATAACATTTTAAACATTTTTTCAAGTTCGATTTCAACAAGTTGCCAAAACATTTATTTAACGTGTATGTTCATCATTACAAATTGTCAAAACATGAAATAACATTTTAAATTCATAGGCAACCTAAATCCACGTATGCCCTGGTCCTGTATTCATCAACGATCTTATTATATTGGTCAATACGTTCCTGGTAATAGTAATTCCAACTTTCTGCTAGTGTATTCCGTGTCGGTTGTCGCCATTATCCTGATGGGGTTGGCATTGGATATTCCCCTTCTAATCTGACGTGAATAAAATGGTTCTTGTTTACATGTACAAGCGTGACCGTTTGATGCGGAATACTATCTTCGGCTGTTCTGAACATTGGAAAAAATGAAGCACAACCACTGTCACTTAATAAGAGACAAATGACATTCCACCGGTTTGCTATCATATGCCCCATGAAAGGCATTTGTAGCCACTTATGGCCAAGTGTTGTGCCTATACTAGACCAATCTAATGATTGCAGAACATCTTGAAACTCAGGTTCATTTATCGTTTTCCAGAAGTCGTAGTACCGGTTGCACTCAGGTAGAAGCTCCCGCCGTATTGATGCTCACTGCCACTCTTGAAGTGATAAGCCGACCGCTATAGATTGAAACCCACAATTACCATCACCCTGCACATTTTGTATGTGACTGAGGTATGGATAGAAGCAAGGTGGAATGAACGGTTTGAAGTGCATGAACATATTAACTTGTGCGGCAGGCAGCAAAGGTAAGTGTGGTCGCTTTTCGGTTGATTTTTCGACCTTCTTTTTCGTTTTCGAATTCTTAGCGCCTTTCGAAATCTCTCTGAAGAACATAGGTGTTTCAGCACAATAACTTTGTGACTCGACAAACGAGCTGTGCCTGGTAGGTTCGTTGAATGTCTCTTGTGTGCCAAACCCAACGGGTGAATCACTATACGCGTCTGCCGATGTAAAAAAGCTGTGTCTTGAAGGCTCCGTAAACGAATCATCCTTCCGTTGTTGCTGAGCTTTTAAACTTGGACGACCCCGTGTGTTTTTTTTGCACAACTGGTTGTTTGAGCTTCGTCTTATTGAGTTCTACCACATCCTTCATCTTTTGAACCAGGTTTTTCTTGACTTCTCTCGTCTGGGCCACTAAATGCTGTTTGAGAAGTGCAAGTTCGTCGTCTAAGTCGAAACAATCCTCCTCGCTCTGTTTCAGTATGGAGTCCAAATTTAACTTTTTCCAAAAAGGGTCTATCAACTCCAACGGGATCATTTGACTTAAGAAACATACCAACAAACAACATAAAACGTGAATAAGATTTTGCGTGATGAAATGCTATGATTATAAAATGTGGTTGGTCGAATAATGTATTACCATTCGTTGTATACGGTTGCAACCGACACGCGCACGACAACCCACAACTTGTATGCAAACGGCACGCGCATGTACCGTTAGATAACTTTAAGGTTTCTATTTCATTTACTTTGGCGGATATCAAGTCTAGGCAGGCATGTGAAACCTTCTTTCGTAGGAGATCAAATATTGGTTTGTTATGTGGACCCAATGTTTGGCTCCTGCTTGCTTCAATGATGCTTTATATTTCTGTCACCTGGTTTCTTATGAGCTTATCAATAAGTGGTACCACTTTATCTAGCGTGTAATTAGAATCGCCTAGGTAATGCTTCAAAAGGGCACGTTGACCCTCTGCCCTGTTCGTTGTACGTTGACCAAAGTTCAGATGTTGGTCGCTCCAGAACGAAACAAACCGGTCTCTATATGGTTGTAACCAGTTTGAATACAAATAATCCATAATCTTTGTAATCAAAGTCAAGTGCTGTTAAGACAAGTCAAATAAGTACGATTATTAAACAAAAATAATATAAAACTTACCGTCGCTTTTTTTGCTTGGCAATTTTGATCGTATTCGCTCGTACCAGTAGTTGTAGTCAAGATCGCTCATTGAGTTAATTAGCTTGCCCCACTTGTAAAGAAACCTTTCCCGGCTTTCTTCGGTTTTAAAGCTTTGCCTGCAATGTTTGGAAATGTTTTGCTGTATGTGCCACCTACACAATGAATGTCTAGCCCTGGGAAACACGGTTGCACATGCGTTCATTAGGGCGCGATCTCTATCTGTTACTATTACACGGGGTTCCATAACACTGTCTAATGAGTGTTTCAACCTCTATAGAACCCATGTGAAATTTTCCTATTTCTCGTTGCTTACAAACGCATGAGCAATGCAAAACGACATCAATGTGGATGTAACACCGATAATCTAGACTAGCGGCATTTTGTACCGATTCGTCTTGTAGGTGGAGTCTATAAGCAACACATGCGGGAAGGCGCGCCACAAAATGTTCGAGTTCGGGTGGATGAAGAAAACATCCTCGACCCATTCGCCGTTTTTAGATGTTCTATGGTAAAAAACAAACCCAACCTTCTCCAACCGGTCGAAAAGTATCTGCATTGGAGTCTCGCCGACCTGTTCCATTCGACCCAATTTGGCCCGAGCGTTGTATATGGTGTTTCTTGTTGAGACATTATGGGGGTTCTGTTCTTTAATGGCAGCAAGAATGTCTCGTGGTTTTATGTTCTGATGCGTAAGTTGCTCCACCGTCCTCTCTTCCGCTGGAGTCAGCCGCATTAGGGACGGATGACTCTCTGGATACAGAAATGGTTTGTGGTTATGTTTAGCTTCCTCAACCCTTAGATCCAATAACCTAACCTCTTTCTGTATGTCCCGATCAGTTGGAACTTGCAACAGGTTTTCCTGGTCCCGCTGCGTCTAACCGTGCTGTTGATTTGTGCTCGCCGGCACAATCGCTCCTAAGCCAAATTTTAACGGCTGACCGCTTGGGGGGTTTATCGTAGATGCTGCGTTTGGTGACGATGGCGTAGCCATTTTCGCGTCCGACGTCTCTACACCACTCTACCAATTCATCCATGCTAGCGAATTTCTAACGAAAACACTTATATGTGTGAATTAATGATTAACTCAAATGAATATATTTGTGTTTTTTAAGTAAATTTTAATTTTAATATATTAATTTCAGAAAAAAAAAATAAAAAAATCGTGTTGAACGGGTCGTGTTCGGGTCAACCCATGAAACTTCGGGTCGTGTTCGGGTTCTTATGTATGATACGATTTTCGGGTTCGGGTCGGGTTTGGGTTTGTGTAAAATTTTCAGGTTCAGGTCGGGTTGAACCCACCAACCCGCGAACACGACCCGTTTAGCACCCCTAACCTAAGATTTTAATAAAAACAACATCAAACGTAAAAACACTAAAATAGTTAACGTACAACAAATAAACGTATAATTAAATGTTATACCTGCTTGTTTTGAAACTCACTAGGTTCCTGGTCAGCATTTGGACCCTCGGGCGGTCCACCACTTATGGAAGGAGAACGAGAACTATCAGTCGGTGGTCCACCACTAATAGGAGGGGATTCAAAATTAACGGGGTGTTGCGATGGATAATAACCAACATAATTAGGCTGAAAGGCATCGAAACCCCAAGTATCCTGACCTGCATCAGACGCAAGACTGGGATCGAAAGGAGCATTCAGATCAAACATGCCCGGATTGTTATCTTGATTGTTATCATAACTCCCCTGATTCGCCTCGTTATCAAACACACCGAAAAAGTCACGCCAACCCGACACTATAGCGTAAATAATTTGAATACAGAGAAAAATAGAAGAAACAAATAGAAGTTGAATGAAAATAAATGAAATTAGTGTCGTTTATATAGAGAATTTTACGGAATATTACATCGTTTCAAACGAGTAACACACGAATCGAGGAATCTAACGTCGAATCAAATAACTCGCACGAATATCGAGGAATTTAACGTCTAATCACATAACTCGCACGAGAATCGAGGAATATAGCATCCAATCAGAGAATCTTACGTCTACTAGCACGTGAATCGAGGAATAATACGTCGCGTCAAATAGTAATAAAACAATAAAATAAACGAAATTCATTGTATACGGGTCGTATAACTATATACGGCCCGTATAACATCATCGTATAATATATATACAACCACACTATAATCTTATTCTAGCATGGTTGATACGAGCCGTATAAGGTTATACGGCCCGTATAAAATAAAATGAATTGACAAAGGCTGCTGGCACAACTTTTGTCGGTTCACTTTATTCTATGTGGGCCGTATAACCTTATACGACCCGTATCAACCATGTTATAATAAGATAACCATGTTATAATAAGATCATACCATATGAAATTATTAGCACCCTAAAAAAACCAACTAAAAAAGGGATAATCAAGGATATATATAAAAGATAATGGTACCAACATTAAGGGGGTGTGAAAATTATATAAATTAACCTACAAATAAAAAAAGAAAACTAAATCAATTTCCTAAATTTTCTAAAAAAGTATGAAGGATTTTGGGTTTTTGATCAAATCAATTTATTAGTTGGAATTAATGAAGAGACAATTTCCTTAGCGCCATCGGGGTGGTCGCGGCAAAGGTGAACGGCAAACCTCTTGCCGATCTACAACCCCACCACCATTAAAATCATCCATGCGGCAAAGGTGAATTCCGGAGATTGCAAGGGTGATTTCGGCGACTTGTTGCCGATGGGAGAAAGAAGCGAGAGAGAGAGGGAGAATGGTGGGGCCCATACCCAAATCAACCAATCATAAGTTTTTGCTTTTTTTAAAATGGTTTGGCTAATCTCAAATTAAACATGTACCCCTTAACTTTTTTGGGTAATAGGCAAAAGTTATAGACAAATTACATGACACAATTGAATTGAGTGGGGAAAAACTTTGCCTAAATGAATTAGACATGCACCCCCTCACCTTTATAAAGTAGAAGTTACTCACAGGGGTAAAACAATTTCCTGGCCAGACACCAGGTCTTGCAATTATGGCTTTTAGTTAAAGCCAGAAGGCAAACATTGAACATCGTCAAGTGCATATATTCCAATCCATGTGCGTGCGTCAGATTGTTTGACTTTACTATACATGTATTGCAAGTAGCATCACCAAATCCTAACAGATTGGTTACAAAGTGTGGAGACATCTTCAATATGTATGGGAAAAAAATCCCATAATATAAAAAAAAGGTATGGGAAAGCAACTTTTATTGGATAAATGGAACTCACGATTTTTGATAAATCTATTATGCTGATCATACATGATACATATATTAGTGCACTCAAATACACTATTAACTGCTAATATATGCAAAAGTAACCCAAGTAAATTTCTATGCAACATATTCACAATAGTGAAAGAACATCATTCCTTTTACTCCGTATTACTCTCTCCTTTCTTCATAAATATATACCGAATTCGGTTCTCACAATCTAGAAAGGGGAATTTTTCCTATTCCTAAAGGTGAAAATAAAAAGGAAGAATAAGATGATGCAACTTCATTGACCTTGGGTCTAAGATTAGCTATAAATAGATTGCTTCCTCAAAAAGGAAATGCATATAAAAACACATAATTAAGCGGATAAGAAGCTAGGCTCTTACATGAACAGAAGAGCGAGCGCTCTTGTTGGGTAGCCAATGATGACTTGCCTCGTCCCAACTCAAGGTGAACGAAAATAACACCTTGGTTGGTTTATGAGGCGGTCACTACTTGGCTAACTTGACACACTCTTCTGTCTCATGTTAGACCTTATCTTCAAAATATATATGCTAGCAGTTACAATAATGTGAATCTTGAAATGGGTGTAGTTCTAAGATAAAGAGTACTCTTGTTTGAAAGCTAATGATGACTTGCCATATCGAGCAACTTCACAATGATATCTTTTTTTTGTTTACCAGGCATCAACGCCTTGGCCAACTTCACAAGTTCATCTTTCTCATGACACACCCTCTCTTGTTTGTTCATCTTTATCTTTTTTAATAACCAACTTAAGTTAAATCATAGCCTAAATTTATAATCAATTTTATTTATTAAATTTTAGTTACAATTTACAATTATTTTTATCATTTACTAATTTATTTATTTAATAAAATACAATATTGCTAAATAATATTTACTAAAAATAAGATTTAAATATATGTTACGATTAAAATATATTAGGATGTAGTTAAAACGCGTGAAACTTTTGCATAGTGTAGTGAAAAAAATAAAAGAAAGTTGGAGACGTAGCAGCACGCATTTTATGATTTTATGACGTGACAATTAAAAAAAGTATTACACATGATCTAAACTCACACTGTTAAACCCTTGTGGCCTTTTCAGCCTCGCTCAAAAAGAGGAGACAACTAGAGGCATGATAGGGTAATATGTGTTGAAGACCATCTAGCATTTCAGGCTTGTATAAGCATGTTCCATGTTGAATTAGTAGGAAGATATTACTGTTACAGTTTCTTTTTTCTTTTGGAGGGGATTGCTTCACTGTAATGATTAAATAACTAAATGGTTTCTTTCACATGACCAGAGGTGCACTACAAGAAAAAACACTTGTTGGGACAAAACCTATAGGGAGGACAAGTTGTCCATATAGAACTACCTATCGGGACGACATTTCGTCCCTATAGGGTTTACATGCATTTTCTAACTAGGTTACCATATAGGGACGACATGTTGTCCCGATAGGCTGGAAATAATTATCTTTTTATTTTTCTTAATTTTATTAAAATAAATTAGAAATCCTAAAAATCTCTTCAATTTGTAGAAACGACTTTTCGTCTCTACAACGTTAAATACTTTTCTTTTTTATTTTCATTGTGGTAATGTTAAAAATATAAGAAATTAAGAAAAAAAATAAAAAAAAGAGTTCGATCTATAGGGACGACTTTTCATCCCTACAAACTGTATCTACAAATTTTGAAAAGTAAAGAAGTTTTCATTTAGGCGGTAACATTTCCCACCATACGGCCAAAAGTTTCCCACCAATTTTTCAACCCTATAGGGAGGATAAGTCCTCCCTATAAGTCAAATTTATGTATTCCTTTTGTTTTATCCTTATTTAAGAACTATTATTGTAATTATACAGAAACACTTTATTATTATTATTATTATTATAATTATTATTATTATTACAAATATGATTTATTATTAATATATATAATTTTATAAATAATATAATAACTTTTATTATTTTTATTAGATAACAAAAAAATAAAAATAATGTATACATATTATTAATAATAATATGTATAGCTAAACACATATACATATACATTTTTACATATAATGTATACATATTATTAAAACATTTTATAAATAATATAATAGCTTTTATTATCATTATTATTAATAATAGTAAGAAAATGTTTTCACTAGTACATGTATATGTATATGTCTATATGTATATGTGTATAATTATCGTATAATATAGTATCACATAGTGCTGTTTCGCATCGTGTCGTGTCATATAATATCGTGTAGTATACTATTGTATGTTATAATGGTAGAGTATAGTATAGCATCGTGTCGTATACAGTTTCATAAAGTGTCATATCTTATATATCACATAGTATCGTATAGCCCTATATTAGGCCCTAGTATAGTGTATCATTGTGTTGTATAGTGTCATATCATATTGTATCGAATAACCCTATACTAGGCCCTATAGTATCGTATAGTATAAAACTGTGTCTTATAGTGTCATGTTGGTATCCCCTCATACAATGATAGAGGGGCGAAGTCCTTATCGGGCGGGGAGGATGAACACCTCCTTAGGAAATTTTGCTAGGAACGATGGGATAGAAAACGTAGCCACGTTGAGGGCACTTGGCCAATGTCTTAAAGGTATGCCTCGTATGCTCAATATGAAATTCCTTCCTATTGGAGTTAAGAAAGCAAGTGAGCGAGACGTCTATTCCATTCGAAGTTGCACCATCTTCAATTCACGAGTATCTATGTGTGTATGTGTTAGTGTATGTATATGTTAGGGTATATGCATGTGTGTGTGTTTTGTATGTGTGTGTATGTCGATGTATATTGTAACACCCTGTGTTTCGAAAGTCAAAGTCAAAGTCAAGATTGAAGTCAAAGGAAGAAAAAGATTGCTAATTGCGATCTGTCACTCCTTGCTCTAATCCTATTTTGACTTCTTTGACTTATAATTAGTTTATTTTATCGTTTACATTAGTTGTATTATGTGGAGTATCTACTAATAATCGAAGTTTATTCGCTATATATCGATGATTATCGCTTATAGCTTATCGCAATCGCGCTCGCAACTCGAATTACGCATTTTAGTTATTGTTATATGTGTGTGTGCATTTTATGTGTTACTTGTGCGTGTTTATTTATGTTATGTGGTGGTAATCAATCAAAAAGCAATCGAAACTCAATCGCAATCGAATCGCAAACGCTAAACGCAAGTGAACTAGGACGATTGTATGTTAGATATAGTAGTTGGGATTAAAAGTAATTTAAATAGGAAACTCTATCGCATCGCATCGCAATCGAAACGGCAAAACTCATCGCACCAGACACTTGAACGAGTGGCCAATCGATCAAGCTGTTAACCGATCGACCAGCCTCTCTCCTCCCCCTTTCCACTTTGGGTAACCCTATAAATACCCCAGTCACCATCATACTTTCCACTTTTGGCAACTCTCCTCCGACTAGATCATCTTCCCCACTTTTCTTGAGATTTCTCGCGATTCCGGTAAGATCTCGTCCTAAATCTTGTACTTCCTTAATCTACACGCACTCCTATACCTTTCTATCTCTTAACTTTTAACCCTGAAATCATCAAGATTCAAGGTATTCTAGGATGACGTCATCATGTGTTCTTGATAACTTCATATTTTGGCCTCAATCCACCAAGAACAACTTGGATCTAACCGATTTCCACATAAACAAACAAAGATCTTTCATAGATCTAAACATATTCACAATAAAAAGGATTGAAAGATGATTTTTCAACTTTCTTTCAACTCTTTTACACCCAACGCACTCCAAACCGATAGAATCGGAGCTTGTGCCGAGTTACTACTCATTCTTGTGGTTGTGTTGGTTCAAGATCTGGATTTCATCCACGAGACTACCGATTTCGGGTTAAACAATGAACACCGTCTCGAACAGTAACTGGTTGGATTTGGGTGAATCCTGTCCGATCAGGGATACCAAGTATTGACAAGGTTTCGGTTGCTTAAAACGTTATCAAAACGTCTCGATAAAACGACAAACAAACAAAACCACCAAGTGTAAGACGAATAAGACGACCAGGACAGAGAGTCGTCCGGTCGGACTACTGTCCGATCGGACAGTCCTCCGTACGACCGGTCATCCGATCGACTTACACCTTGGCCCCACATTTCAAACTTCAAGAGTTCGGAACATCGAACAAGATGCTATCCGATCGACCTATCACCCGATCGGACTGCCACCTTGCCCATGTGATGTTTTGAACTCAACACTTAAACAATTTCCAACAAGTTTAAATACAATGGTTTGCCACCCGATATAGTTCTTGTGCAACTTTTTATTATCTTTGCAGCTATTTAAGATGAATTTGTCTTAGAGCTTTCGCTTGCACATTTGAAGGCTCTTGCTGAATTTGTTTTTGGTATGGGTTTATATCAGGTAAGATTGCTTCACACATGTTCTGTAGAAATGACACACCTTGTTTTTATTGACCAACTATTTATCTATGTTCTGTCATAGGGTGTTCCGTCTACTCTTGCTTTCATAGCCTTCGAACTCCCACCTAATGGAGCTATTGGCACTCGGATTCTGGAGTTCCTATTTCGCTCCAGATCTGATATGGTGAGAAATTATTTGATGCTCATGTTTTTTTATATTGATCAGTAGCAGCTAGCAATCCTTTGTGTTTTTGCGGTTGTAAATACATTGGTATATTGTTGTCGCATTGCCATCAATGTAATAGTTGTAATAGTTGGTCAAGGAAGAAAAGCTTGATAGAGCACTTGTATATTGAAATTATCATATGCTGTATTCAGTTTTGTTATGTGTGGTTAATGATTATTGGCTTATAAAGATTGCAGGTGATCGATCGTCAGAAGTATTGATGAGGCTATAACAACTGGCACTGCACTCTCGTTGTAATCTTCTACATTTGTTCTACAGGTATATTGCTCATATATGTATTACAATATTAATGAAAGAGCTCATGCATTTCTTTAACGTATTTGAAAAATTTTGTAATTTGATTTACAGGAATGAAAGTCCCCTTGTAACACTAGTTACTGTAAGATCTTAATCTTTTATCTTTTGCTTGTTGTGTCCCGATAGAATTTGCTTAGGAAATGGCTTAATAAAAGTGCGCTCGGGTCATTTTGACCCATTTAACTAAGAATTAGACCCGAACGCATTTTAAACAACTAAAAATTAGCATTTAATTATAGTTTGTTAGTATTGTTGCTATGTTATTTGTGTTTGTAGTTTTGTTTAACATGTTTTAACAAGTTTAAATTTATTTGATTTGTGTGATTTTTTGGTTTAAAAACCTGGTAAATTTTTTATTTTTATTTTTATATACCTATAGAGACGATATGTGGTCTCTATAGGTAAAAATGTTTTATTTTTTATTTTTCTTAAACGTACACCTATAGGGACGACATGTCGTCCCTACAGGATTTCCAGGTTTTTTTATTTTTTTTATTTTAAGTCTTTAGGGACGAGATGTTGTCCCAATAAACATATAACAGAAAAATAAAAAAAAATATATTTTAAACCTATAGGGACGACATATCGTCCCTACAAGATTTCCAGGTTTTTTTTTTTATTTTTTTATTTCAAGTCTTTAGGGACGAAATGTTGTCCCAATAAACATATAACAAAAAAAATAAAAAAATATATTTTAAATCTATAGGGACGACATATGGTCCCTACAGACTCAAAATAATATTTTTTAAATTAGCTCTATTGTTACGACAAGTCGTCTCTAAAAGTTAATCTATAGGGACAACACCTTTAGAGACGACCTAGGAGACCTATTGGGAGGGCCCTGTAGAGACGAAACTTATGGAGACAATATGTCGTCCTTATAAGCTATTGAGACTTGTGGGGACGACATGTCCTCCCTACAAGCTTAAAAAAATTTGTCCCCACATGTCTAATTTCTTGTAGTGCACGTGAACCTGTATTTCGATGTTTTGGCAAACTAAGGTACCGTAGAAAGAGCTCAAAAGCGAGAAGAAAAAGGCCTAACATGAGCAAGAAGTTCATGTCAAGTAAGCCAAGGAGCGACTGCCTAGTGAACCAAACAAGGCGTTACTTTCCAACACCTTGAGGTGTGATTAGGCAAGTCATCCTTGGCTACCAAACAAGAACTCTTCTCTTCATGTAAGAACTTCTCTTCAAGTTATGTTTTTGGACATGGTGTGAAAAAAAACACCAGCAAAACTTCATATTTATAGCACTATGTTAACTGAGTGGCCAATGGAACCACATGATTCTTTTCCCTACAAATTTAGTTTTAAACTCCCTATCATTATTAGCATCTTTAAAAGAATATATCGCTACCATTGTTCTTCGGTCAGTGGCCAAAAAATTAGCATGTGAGTTGACTTAGGCTAGTTGATGCCTCCTTGAAAGATTAGCTGAAATATTAGGTTCCCATTTTGTAAATATACTCCAGAAGACTCGTTGAGTCAATGAATGTATTTGGAAAAACAAGCACTCCATTTTACATCTCAGGCTGAAGTTTGACTTTTGATACATATGCAACATGTCATCCATGCTTTAGAACAAAGTCTTATGCAGATTTCATAAGAGGAGTGGGGTGGTCACTAGTGATAAAATTCCATCACTCACAAGCTGTTGGTGCACTTGTGTCTGTACTTTGTCTGTATTCGGTCTGTATGTAACGATGTCCTGATTTGTGTTGTAAGTTGACCAAGTCAACCATCCTCCGGTTTGACTTGGACAACAGTTTGTATATTGAAAGATGTTCTGATCGAAGGATAGCTTCTCGAAGGATACTGTTTGATCCTTCGAGGTGCTCGAAAGATATGCTTCGAATGTTATACCTCGAAGGATCATCCTTCGAGGTCCATGCTCATCTTTCGAACATGTTGTGATCGATAGATGATCCTTCGGACCATCTATCGGATCCTTCGAGCAGACCTGCTGTGTTTGGGTATATATACCCATGCAATGTGTTGAGTTCAGTAGATAGATGCACACAGATAGTCACACCGAGAGATAGAGAGTTGAGAGCATCCTGTCCGAAACACTCACACACTTAGAGAGTTTATAGAACATTTCTGTAAACATTGAGCTTGTAACCGAACCCTCATTGCATTAATACAAGTTGTGTTAATCGGTGAACTTGTGTGTTTGTTTCTCTACTTGCTACTAACTCGGTTTGCTTGCTAGCTTGGATTCCGCACTCGCTAGCAGGTTTGTATAACAAGGTTTAGGTTCGTAATCCTCCGCGAAAAGGGACCTACAAGTGGTATCAGAGCCTCGCTCTTTACCTTGTTTAAAACCGGGTTTTTACAAGTTTTGGTGTGTTGAAACACTTGGTTTTGCACCTGTTTTTACTTGTTTTCTTGCATTTTCTTTGAGTAAAAACGTGTCTAAACTAACCGGGAGTGTTTAAAGTTGGGTTGGGTAACTTGGAAATTGGTTTTTAAGAAACTTTGTGTTTTCCGGCCAATTTCCGGTGTGTTTCCGGTAACCGGACTGTGTGGATAAGATTGTCCATATTTGGTAAACTTTCTGGTCATTTCAAAGTTGGTGGTGAAAGGACAGCCTGCACATACCATCTTGCCGAAAGTTGACTTACCAACTTGTCACCTTTTCACCAACCTTTCACATCAGATCAGTTTGTGTCAGAACCTCTCGAAAGATATCTTTCAACATCGAAAGACTATCCTTCGACATCTGTCGATCAAGGAAGGCTCGAAAGATTGTCATCCTTCGACCCATCCTTCGAGATCTAATATATCCTTCGAGAAAGGAATCTTTTCGAAAGACAAGTGTCCGAAAGATAAGGATCTTTCGTATTGGTGAATCTTTCGAGATCTGTTGTTCGAAAGATAAGGATTTAACACGAAAGATAAGGATCTTTCAAAAGGGAATCTTTCGAGTTCTTGAATCTTTCGAAATCATTGTTCGAGAGTCAACAGTAATCTTTCGAGTACTGTTGATCCTTCGAACAAGGTTATATCTTTCGATTGTGGTCTGTTTATAGTTAACAAGTTTCTGTGATTGCAGATCTTTCGACCAGGATCTTTCGGTTGTGTTATCTTTCGGATCATTCTTACTTAGCATTTATTTTGCTTATCTATCATGAATCCGAGTTGGTGGGGAAATCCGGCTCCAGACAGTGGAAAATACATGAATACCAGTCAATCTCCATCATGGGCCGAATCTCCGGTATCTACATCCTCACAAACAAATGCCACTCCAGCTGGTCAATGGGCGTTTGTTTCAAATCAAACTCCGAGTATTCAAAGTCTTCTACTAAGCGAAAGTGAAACCGGAAGTTTAAACAGGCCTCCAAAGTTGATGCATCTTAATGAATATCCGGGATGGGTTGATCGTTTCCATACATACATTCTTGGTCAAAATACAGAGTTGTGGTTGCGGTTCACTACGGAATTCGATCAATCTATCGAGATTGCTGCTTCTTCGACAGCTACATTTGCCGATCTTCCTGATGATCAAAAGAAGACGTATGACTTAGAAAAGAAAGCATATGCTATTCTCACTCAAGCACTGAGCAAGGATATTTATCATCAGTTCGTCAGTTTCAAGACTACGAAGAAGCTGTGGGATGCATTGAAGACAAGAGGAGTAGGTAATGAAGCCACACGTCAACTACGACGAGATCTACTGAAGAAAGAATTCGATGGCTTCACATGTATGGATAAGGAGTCCTTGGGAGATATGACAAGCCGTTTCTATCACCTACTTACTGAGCTGACCAACTTTGAAGTCACAACGACTCCAACAGAGGTGGTAAAGAAGTTTGCCGATGCATTGCCTCCTCAATGGAATAACTTCCTGGAAATCTTGAAGTACAACGGAACGTTGAAAACTACAAATATCAACGATTTCGTGCAGCTTCTGGAGAACAAGGATCAGGAAGAAACGTTGAAGGCAAAGAGAGTTGCAGTGCCACAGAATCCAGAGATGTATTATGGCACCTCCACTACTTCATCTGCAAAAGCCGGTTCACATGCTCCACTTCAAACGGCGTTTGTCACAAGCACGGATATGTATGGCAATCCAGTGCAAGTTCCTGTAAAGCCGCCTCCAACCACAGATCTGTATGGAAATCCAATACAACCACCTCCTCCTCCTCCTGCTCAACAACCACAATATGCGTGTTATGGAGGAACATCATCTGCTGCAGGTCAACAATCAAAGCCAAATACAGTACAGCTTGACACTTCAAGCTTCTCTAAAGTCAGTGTAGAAGTAGCTAAGGAACATATGGAGCTACTTAACACTGTAGTAAGCGCGTACTGTGGGTTGATAGAAGGTCAGATTGGAAACATTAATCTGACACAAGAAGATTACAGGCAGATTGATAAGGAAGAGATGGACTTGTTGGATATCAAGTGGGCCTTTGCGAGTGCTGTGAGAAGAGAAAAGGATTGGATGGAAAGTACTGGCAGAACCAGCTTGGAAAGTAAGCGAGACACCAAGTATGGGTTCGATAAGCAGGCTGTTAAGTGCTTCAACTGTGGTGAACGGGGCCACTTTAAAAGGGAATGTACAAAACCAGCACAGCACGGGAATCAAAATCCCTTCAGAGACCGAGGCAACCAGCAGAATCAGAACAGAAACACTGAGCGGTCATTGGTGCCTGCAAATAACCAAACCAACCGAGCACTAGCAGTTCAGGTGGATGAAGGTTGTGACTGGTCAATCCAGTTGGGTGCTGATGCTCCTGATGAAACAGCATGTTTTGCTCAAATTGTGAAAGAGTTGGTTCACACCAGTGGTAGAGAATCTTCTGCCAGTGGTGGTGAATCGTCTGAAGATGAAGACTCTTCTGGTTATAGCAGGAGTGCTGATGAAGAATCATCCAATTCTGGTGATGATTATGTGGGTGAGACATCGAATGCAGCAATCGATGCAGATATTGATGAACTCTTGGAAGAAGCTGCAGCAGAAACTCAAAGAAGATCTATTCTGGTGGATCAAGCTGCTTATACTTCGTCTTCTCTCCATTCAGCCTTTATGGCTAATGTCGACGGTTCATCAAGTCAGGTATGTGTCGATGAACCCACTGCAGTTAATTGTGATGAATGTGCTAGGTTGCATGTTAGATGTGCTGAAATGGAGAAAAGTATGTCTGAGTTGCAAGGCAAACATGATGCTTTACAAGCTAGTTTGTTTGACTTGCAAGACAAACATGCTACTGTGAATGAGAATTTGAGTGACTTGCAAAGTAAGCATGACGCTTTGCAAGAAAAATATGATGTGACCTTTCTCCACAATCAGAAATTGACTGTGGATCTCTCAAAATGCACAGAAGCCAACATGTTTCATGAAAACCATGAAAAAGAATTTAAGTCAATGATTGAAACATTAAAGAAAGATAAAACTGAATTGACAAAAATGGTTTCAAGAAAACAGACGGACATTAATTTGTATATCTCTCGTCTTGAAACAATGCAAAAAGAGATGGCCTGTGTGAAAACCGAAAGTGATGCGATCCAACTCAAGCTAGACAGTTATTTGAGCTCTAGCTATGTGTTAGATCACATCATTGATGTTCAGAAGGAAAAGAGAGATGTCACATGCATAGGCTACAAGAAGTGTCCACCACCAGTGAGACATAATTATGACGCCATGCCTGATGAAGAGGACAGAGTTTTCTTTGAACCTTCTGTGCCTCTAGATGTTAAGGAGTTTGCTGCAGGACTCGGATACCAAAAGGAAGTATCCTCAGATTCAGATGTGTCAGCAGATACATTTGTGAGTGCTGAACAGAATCAAGATCCTCCAGTTGTGATTGAGGATGCTGATTCGTCTGATGATGAATCTGATGATACTGTCCCAGCAAAGTCTGATGCGGTAGTCAAAAATGAGGACATACCTCTTGAGAATCACATTCTATGTGATCCCCCTGTCAAACCCGCTAAGACTGTTGCAACTGAGTCCTCGTCTGAGAAGGAGTCGGAGAGTGTGAATTTGCTGTACACTCTAGTTGGTGATGATAAAATTTACTCAGACAAAGATTTTCCCATTAAGAATGTTAATCAATCCTTAATCTGCAAAGTCTTTGAGAATTCGACGAGTAAGTTCTTGGGAAAGGCAGGACCTAAAGTTACAGTCACACAGTGTCCTCCAATCCCAAAGGCTGAAGTTCGAAAGCAATTTGGCAACAAGAAATTGCCAACAGTGCCAACACAGCAAAATCACACCAAACCCAAAGGTAAAACACCGGCTCAAGCTGACAAGAAGCCGAACCAAAAGAAGAAGAAAAAGGTTAACTTTGTGAAATCGACGGGAACGGACAAAATTGAAAAGTTTGAAAATCAATCTAACTTAGATTTTGTCAAGAAAGCTATTGTCGAGAAAAGAAATGAACCAAGTAGTTCAAAACCTAGTACCTCGGGTTCACAAAGTTCAACATCATCGGCTAGACGATCACATGATTCTTCGGGGTTTGTAGAACGAAGATCATGTTTTGAGTGTGGAACCATTGGGCACATTATTAGAAACTGCCCATATCTTCATAAGCAGAAAGGAAAGGTTGATGATCCCCGTGGCAAAACTGACCGTAAGCCAACTGTTTCCACAAAACAAGATCCCCGCCTTGTAAAAGAAAGGGAAAAGAAACAGAAACGCCAACAGGTCAAAAAGATTGAAAAAGCGATTAAAACCGATGCGGTTCAAAAACAATCTGTTGCTGTAAAACCAGAAACTTCTACAATTTCAAACAATCAAGAAGTTAAAATTTTAAAGAAAGATACTGGTAAAACAAAACAGACGTGGAAACCTAAATCGGTTACTGAATCAGGGGGACCATCACAATTCACCAACCATCAAAGACAAGAAGTTATTGTCATTGATGAAAATGGAAGACCCAAGACCACAATGGCTTGGGTCCCCATCTCCAACTAATTCATTTGAGTTCATGTGCAGGGTGCTTCAGGAGGAACTATCAGTAGTCACTGGATTGGTTATAGTGGGGCATCCAGGCACATGACGGGCGACATGAAGCTTCTCTACGACGTTAAATCTATTAGAGGAGGTTATGTGGCTTTTGCTGGAGATAAGGGTGGATATATAACGGGTGAAGGAATGATATCTAACGGGATTGTCAGCTTTGACAAGATCAATTTTGTGCAACAACTTGATCACAATCTTCTTAGTGTTTCTCAAATCTGTGACAAGAAATTTTCAGTACACTTTGATGCTAATGGATGTTATGTGCTGAAACCCGGCTTCAAAATTCCAAAAGAATGGATTCTCTTGTCGGCTCCAAGGATAAATGATTTGTACGTCCTTGACATGAGCCAGGCTATTACTACATCTGCACAAGCAACTTGTTTCGTTTCTAAAGCCACAGAAAAAGACACTATCTCTTGGCACAGACGAATGGGTCACATTCACTTACGCAAAATGAATCATTTGGTTTCAAATGAATTGGTGAATGGTGTTCCCCTCAAAAATTTCCATCTTCAAGATATCTATGTTTCGTGCCAGAAAGGAAAGCAAACAAAGAAGAAACACCCTACAAAGAAGATCAACACAGTGGCAGTTCCTCTTGAACGTTTGCACATGGATTTGTTCGGTCCTGTAAAGCACAAGAGTATTCGGGGTGATCAATACTGCCTCGTGGTTACTGATGATTATTCAAGATTTTCTTGGGTTGCGTTCATGGCACACAAGAGTGAAACCTTTGGCATTATCAAAAACTTGATCATTCAGATTGAGAATTTGTATAAGTTGAAGGTTAGGCGGATACGTAGCGACAATGGTACTGAATTTAAAAATCATTCCATGGCGGAGTTCTGTACTTCAAAGGGTATTCTTCATGAGTTTAGTGCAGCCTATACTCCTCAACAGAATGGTGTCGCTGAACGTAAGAACCGCACATTGATCGAGACTGCTAGGACAATGTTAGTGGAGTCACAGTTGCCCATTCCATTCTGGACTGAAGCTGTGGCCTCTGCATGTTACACATTGAACAGAGTCCTTACAGTCAAAAGACACAACAAGACCTGCTTTGAGCTTCTTCAAAAACGGAAACCAGATTTGTCTTATCTAGAACCGTTTGGAGCTCCATGCACAATCATCGATCCTAATGGAAAGTTTGGGGCAAGAGCAATTGATGGATACTTTCTTGGGTATGCCACCCCTAACTTACGAGTCTGGAATCTAGAGACTAAAAGGGTCGAGGAATGGTCTGAGGTCAGAGTACAAAGGCACACCTTGCCAGTCAAAAATCCGGGTCAACCTTGGATGTTTGAGTATGATGACTTCTTCAATTCAATCAATGTTGAAGCCGCTGAAGAAAATGCTGCGGCTAGGATGTTTTTCGAGAGTGACAATGCAACAGTTTCACCGGTGGTTCGTCCAATTCTTGTTAATCAAGAACCATCTTCTTCGGTGAACAACAATACTCTCAACAATGAGGATTTTCATGATGCAAACGAATTGAACGAATCTTCAGAGGATGATGAATTTATAGATGCAGATCAGGAAGCTCCTACAACAGCAGTTCATGGTACTTCAGAGGGTACTCCTCCAGTGGATACACATAGAACAGCTGAGACTACTGCATCATCCTCTTCGTCAATTCCGGGTCTTGAATTGGTTGTTGATCTTAATCTTAACAACCTGGGTATAAATGTTCCAGTTCCAGATAATACAGAAACAAGGATTCATAATACCCATCCTCAACAAAACATCATTGGAAATGTGCAAAGTGGCGTACAAACAAGAAACATGTTGCGAAACAACAACAATGCAGGCTTGTATGCAGCCATTCGAGAATCCGGGCAACAAAACGACTGGTCCTTCGCGTGTTATGTCTCACAAGAAGAACCAAGAACGTGGAAAGAAGCCTTGAAAGATAATGCTTGGGTTGAAGCAATGCAGGAAGAACTGCAACAATTCCAGAAGCTGGGTGTCTGGAAACTAGTAGAGAAACCTGCTGGATACAAGAAGATTGGTACCCGTTGGGTTTTCAAATGCAAAAAGGATGACCGCGGAGTTGTTATCCGAAACAAAGCACGTTTAGTCGTTCAGGGTTTTCGTCAGATTGAAGGGATCGACTACAACAAAGTCTATGCACCTGTTGCACGTCTCGAAGCAATTCGAATCTTTCTAGCCTATGCGTCCTTCAAAGGATTCAAGGTTTATCAGATGGACGTGAAAAGTGCATTTTTACATGGTGTGGTTGAAGAAGAGGTGTACGTCGAACAGCCTCCAGGTTTTGAAGATCCTATCCATCCCGATCGGGTTTGGTTGCTCAACAAAGCTCTTTATGGTCTTCATCAAGCACCACGAGCTTGGTATGCAACCTTATCACACTATCTGCTGGAGAACGGTTTTCGTAGAGGTCTTATCGACTGTACTCTTTTCATCAAGGAACAAGATGGAGATCTTCTTCTGGTACAGGTATACGTTGATGACATTATTTTTGGTTCTACTAATGATGTCTTGTGTAGGGAATTCGAGCGCATCATGCAGGATAAATTCGAGATGAGTGCTATGGGGGAAATGACTTTCTTCTTGGGCCTACAAGTTCAACAAACAGAGTCTGGGATATTCATCCATCAGACTAAATATGTTGGTGACATCTTGAGCCGGTTCCAAATGTCTGATGCAACGCCCATTGGTACCCCATTGCCAACTAATCACGGAATTACTCCAGACTTGAAGGGAGAAGCTGTTAGCCCTTCTATCTATCGCGCCATGATCGGATCTCTCATGTACCTCACAGCATCAAGGCCAGACATAATGTACCCAACGTGCCTGCTTGCTAGATATCAAGTTAACCCGAAGGCCTCACATCTTGCTGCTGTTAAAAGGATTTTTCGTTATTTGAAGGCGTACCCTGACACCGGTCTATGGTACCCTAGGGATAATAACTTTGAATTGGTAGCTTTCAGTGATTCTGATTTTGGCGGATGCAAAATCGACGGTAAATCCACAACGGCTGGATGTCAGTTCTTAGGAAATCGCCTAGTTACATGGCAGTGCAAGAAGCAGACGTGTGTCGCTACATCAACATGCGAAGCTGAATACATTGCTGCCTCAAGTTGTTGCTCCCAAGTTCTTTGGATCCAACAACAGATGCGGGACTACGGTTTTGAATTCCTAACTACTCCTATTTACGTTGATAATTCTGCTGCTTTAGATATCACTAGAAATCCTGTGCAACATTCAAAGACCAAACACATCGAAATCAAATATCACTTCATACGTGATTGCTTTGAGAAAAGGCTAATCGATGTTGTTAAGGTCCACACCGATGACCAACGTGCCGACTTATTTACCAAAGCTTTTGACAAATCAAGATTTGACTTTTTATTATTGGTAAACGGCATTAAGGTCAAGCAAGAGTAAACCAACATCGGAAAATCATTTTTGTAAATACATTTGTGTTTTTCAATTTGTCTTAGTTTATTGATTTTAGGGGGAGTAAATCCAAAATCTGAAAATCCAAAAACATCGAAAAATTTCAAAAACACAAAAACAATAGAAAAACAAAAATGAGTTTCCTGGCGAGCAAAAGAGAAAATGATAGTACATCAGTGGTCTATCCAAACCTCTTTAAACCTTAAATGAAAAACGATAAGCAGCTCTATATATGATGTATCGGTAGGCTCACAATCATTTTAAAGTGTGCAGGGTGATATAAATCTTAATCGACTGAAGACCAGGTGGGAACCATTCATTGGCATATGGTCTTAGTACCGAAATTTCGTTTGATAGATTGCCGAGGTTCTGAGATATTCGGTCTTTATGCTGCTTATCATCTGGGTATCATGGTTGTATCTTTTACCGAAAAATAACGGGGACGCAAGTCTAGATCTTCCATGATACTATACATACGTGTACATATTGCATACTGCATTCGACCTCAATAAGTGATAAACAATCACATGTCCAAATCAAATAAGTGATAAAAATATCACATCTATCCGGGTGTCAAGTTCGTCTCTCTGCTGTACGGAAGTACTGACCTGTTCACGGACTTGCACCTGTGCCCTCATGCATACGAAAATCAAGTTCTTCCTCAATAAGTGATTATATCACATAGGACTTGTTTTCAAATCAAAATAAGTGAGTATCTCACAATTTATACGGTCAAACAGATGATAATCGGTATACTCACCGGTAAGATGAACTCTCGTGCATACCTTGATACGGGAATGTGTCGTGATGTGGATGAACACCGGTCGGTAAGTATAAATCATACCTTAACGTATCCCCTCGCCATGATTACATCTGATAAGTTGAGCTTAAGTGGACAACAATACCGATAATTGTTATAGGATGCTTATCTTAATGTTAACTAACTGAACAACAAGAGTGTTTTGGCATGACCGTACACTGATTTGATTCTCTTACCCTCGAAACTCGCAAAAAGAATGCTTGTATATATTTATTTACTGCTTAACTTTTATTGTGTTTCTTTTAAACAGTTTCGTCGTTTGGTGCATATCAGCACGACATTAGCGGTGATGTCGTTTGATAACACTCAAAGGATTTTAAATTGTTGTCTTTTACTTTCAAAAATACCAAAAAGATTTTAAGAGTGTTTTAATATAAACTTTATAAAAGCCAAAAAGATTTTATTTCTGCTTTATTTTCGATCGTACGATGTTGGAGCTCAAGTCTTCGTTACCTGAAACCTGACTGAAAACCGAATTGACTAAATCTTCATAAACGGTCAAAATTTGCATGTTTTGAAAGTTAGAATTTAAAAATTGATAAATTTATTAAACTTTCAAACTGTCGGACGGTGTTTGTTTGTGACATGGTCATTCGTGTGTCATGTGTGTATGTTAACTATATTCCAAGCAGTTGTTCTCATTACGCGTTTAGATTTCTTGCATGTGCAGATTCTAAAGGCTAGGAGAACATGGTCGATGACAAAGCTTTGGAATGAAGACACAACGTGAAGGCACTCAAGTGATGAAGATGAACGAGTTGCCGCTGGCCATCGTCAACACCACAAGGATCTCACTTCATAAAGATAAAGTCTTTTCACGAGCATAACTCAAGGGGGAGCTTATGTTAAGGGGGAGTTTGTCAACACACTTCTTACATGATACGGGTAGTTTGTTGATACACTCTCTGCTTTCAAGACGTGAAGACTTTGAAGATCCTCCGACTTTGAAGACTTGAGAGGACATCAGAGTTTTGATAACTCGAAGACCAAAGACCGTCGAAGTTCAAGACGAGTCTACAACTATAGAAGATAAAGACAAAGCTACAGCCAAGGGGGAGTTTGTTGGTGCACTTGTGTCTGTACTTTGTCTGTATTCGGTCTGTATGTAACGATGTCCTGATTTGTGTTGTAAGTTGACCAAGTCAACCATCCTCCGGTTTGACTTGGACAACAGTTTGTATATTGAAAGATGTTCTGATCGAAGGATAGCTTCTCGAAGGATACTGTTTGATCCTTCGAGGTGCTCGAAAGATATGCTTCGAATGTTAGACCTAGAAGGATCATCCTTCGAGGTCCATGCTCATCTTTCGAACATGTTGTGATCGATAGATGATCCTTCGGACCATCTATCGGATCCTTCGAGCAGACCTGCTGTGTTTGGGTATATATACCCATGCAATGTGTTGAGTTCAGTAGATAGATGCACACAGATAGTCACACCGAAAGATAGAGAGTTGAGAGCATCCTGTCCGAAACACTCACACACTTAGAGAGTTTATAGAACATTTCTGTAAACATTGAGCTTGTAACCGAACCCTCATTGCATTAATACAAGTTGTGTTAATCGGTGAACTTGTGTGTTTGTTTCTCTACTTGCTACTAACTCGGTTTGCTTGCTAGCTTGGATTCCGCACTCGCTAGCAGGTTTGTATAAGAAGGTTTAGGTTCGTAATCCTCCGCGAAAAGGGACCTACACAAGCATTCAATCAACTCCTGCCATGTCATCAGCCACTATTCTATCACTCCTGCCATGTCCCCATCAGACCAGCTAGACTCTATAATCACAAGTCTGAAATGCAATGTACTTATCTCGATGGATCCATCCAGAGAATAATATAAGTTGCGCCATTAAAATGCAATGAGGCCTGACCCACTATCCTTATCTCGATGGATCCATCCAGAGAATAATATAAGTTGCGCCATTAAACATAATATACCATGCGGCCATGTAAACCACTCTTAAGTAAAAACTCCACCCTATTGGGCTTGTAAATGGGCCTAAATTAACAGCTATATGTGTATATACATATATCATGGAGTTACTAACCCGTGTGTTACACGGGTTACTTAAAGTAAATTATATAATATTTAACAATGTTAACATTAAATTTGAAATGAAAGAAACGTTCCATTACTTGTTTTAAATTCCCGATCAACCCTTACAATCTTCTAATCCAAATAATTTCAACCAAAATTTAATCAAACAGAAGTCAACTGGACGTACCTGCTGAGGAGGTTGTCGAAAAAGAGACTAAGTGGGTTTGCTCCCTTCTCGCCAATGGGGTTGAATAATAAAAAAGACAAATTCCATAAATTCGATAAATCTTTCTTATAATTGAATTACGTATTGTATTATATATACTATCAAAATAAGTCAAAATATAGTGAATAAATGAAACGAATCAAATATAGCTAACAAATTAAACGGGTCAAAATATAGTGAACTACAATGAAATGGGTCAAAATATAGTGAATTACACTGAAATGGGTCAAATTACGGGAATTTAAAATGAAACGGGTCCAACACGTCACAATATAGTGAATAGATAATAAATGGGTAAAGATAGGAATTTAATATGAAACGGGTCAAAATATACAACAATATGATTTCTAAAGATATACATGCATTTTACAATCTATTATATATAATAAATAAAGAAAATTTGGGCCACGTGTCATCGTGATATTGCACCTCAGATTGTTTTGGGCGGGAAAAATTTTGGGTAAAACATACGGGTTAGGCGCGCTCCATACCCTACTCCGAATCCTCTATGACCTGATTATATTTATACGCAGTTTTCCAAAACCCTAGAGCCTTCATCTCCATTTTCCTTCATCTTTAATCTCCTCATTCTTCTCCTTCACGTTGCTTACAGAACCTCTTCCTGATGTTCATCTTCTCCTTCTAATTCAACTCCTGTAATCCATCTGGTGGTTCACTCTATCAACAAACCCTAATGAATCCACCCATAAATAACATGCCAATCAATCCGTTCTTTTAATTTCTTCACTCCTTTTTCAAACCCTAAAAACTCTGGTGGCACATACCTGCACTGTGATTCTTTCTAACCCTAACGGAGGCAAGAAACAGATCCAACAATGGAGAAGTACATAGTACGATAGCATTTCCGTGGCACTTCAACCGCCTCTTCCTCTCACTGTCATGGTCGTCATCTCTCCTATAGACGCCATTGAATCGAGGTTATGTTACGTGCAACCCATGTAATCGTCACATGCATGCCCATGTTCAACATGTTTTGGTTTCTTTTTACTTTTATAAGTCATATATTATGGAGTCAAAGTAATTAGTGGAGGTAGTGGTTTATTTACGGTTATGCCTTTCTTTTATTTCCCTTGTTTTGAAGGCTATTTATGCCATATGTATTGTTAGTTTTTGGGTATGAATGAAAAATTAAAAGAGTTTATCTCAAAGTCTAGTTCTTGCTAATTTCTTGAGTTTGATCCACTCAACGGATTATTTATCAACCAATTTGTCCATATCAATTGGTATCAGAGCAGCCGTGATCCACCGTGAACCATGGTCGCTCAAGCTCTATCCGAAGACGAGTGGCGCCAACATGTGTGCGAAACCTTGGCGAGACACGAGTCTCAACTTCAAAGAATCTTCACCTCGCTTCGATCGATTCGAACCGCATTGGAAGCCCTCCAATCTCCTACACCACCATCCTTGTCAACCGCTTCCGCCACGCCACCACAAGTTGCTACCGAACCGTCACCAAACACTAAGCCATCTCCAGAACCGTTTACTCCATCTTCAAAACAAACTTATCTTACCAACCCTTCGGATCCAACTCCTCTTCGACCCAATCCAATGAACATCCACCACCAAAAAAGTGACTCTCACCTAATAGAAACCCAATATGCCAAACAAAAACCCAATATGTCCATGTTTCTAATGCCTTCCACACATACACCTCGTTTCTTTGAGAAAGATCACCTCATGCCAAAACAAACAAAAATATTGCCATCGTCACCTTCATATGGTATTGAGATGGGTCCTCCTCAACCCTGCCATTATAAGGATCACTTTCATCTAAAAAATGAAGTGCAGATTGCATATTTCGCGGGAAAGCGTGAATGGCGTCCACCGTGGCGGCTCGTTATTATTTATCCAGATTCCATGGGACGGACCGAGTGGCGCAATCCGTGGCACTTTGCTATGACTCGCCCGAATGATGTTAAAAGAACAGAGTGGCGGACACCGTGGCTTGTTACCGAGCATCTTCCGATCGCATCCTTGAGGACAAGGATTGTTCAAGCCGGAGGGATTGTTACGTGCAACCCATGTAATCGTCACATGCATGCCCATGTTCAACATGTTTTGGTTTCTTTTTAATTTTATAAGTCATATATTATGGAGTCAAAGTAATTAGTGGAGGTAGTGGTTTATTTACGGTTATGCCTTTCTTTTATTTCCCTTGTTTTGAAGGCTATTTATGCCATATGTATTGTTAGTTTTTGGGTATGAATGAAAAATTAAAAGAGTTTATCTCAAAGTCTAGTTCTTGCTAATTTCTTGAGTTTGATCCACTCAACGGATTATTTATCAACCGATTTGTCCATATCAGGTTAGTAGTTCAATTAAGCAAGCGATGTGGCTGAGTCATTGTGGAATACAAGATCGATACAGATTGTTAAGTATGATACAAAGCTCCATCTAGCGGTCTAATTAGGGGATCTGCATTTGGTTCAATTTTTTTTTTGTGATTTGATTTTGATATCTGAAGGATAAATCACTGACATCAGAAGAAACGGAATTTGATTTAATCGTCTGTGGCTGAGGCCTGAGGTAAACATTTTTTTTATTCCGCCTTTTTATTTTACATGTCTGAGTCTTTGTGGGATATTTGGGAAAAGGGTTGCTAACTTGCTAAGAAGTGAGGTGAGGGTTAATCTGAAGATCAGTGAGATTATGAGCTTCATGATTGAAGGTTGTTTGTAGTCTTGAATCCAGTTTGTGTGATGGCTTCTAGATCTATAACTAGTCATAATTAATTTTTTAAATTAATTATTGGAACTTAATTTGTTAATCATTATCTCTATATGTGTTTTGAGTAGGATTTGTTACGGCGGAGGTAGCGTGTTGTGGGCATGAACAATACAATGAAATTGGAGTATCCAAATCGGTTTGAATTTGTGTCCAAGCAGAGATATATACGCGTTCTGGGATCCTTTTTGTGAGTAAAAATCACTCTAGCAAATATCTTCTCTCCTACATGTGTCATGTTTCTCTTCACTTTACACCTTATCTCTATTTTTGTTTAGAGTTTAGGAATTTTTTTTATATATGATTGTTCTTTAATTTTGTTTTGGGCTTCTATTTGATTGATTCAGACACATCCAGACACCCCCCCCCCCTAATAAACTTGCTTGTCATGTTATCCTCTTTTACATGGTGATCTGTATATTGAATATTTATGTCTATATCTTTTACATAAATCATCATGTTGTGATTGCCTTACCAGATAGACATGTCTCTAATTAAATTAGTTTCGAAAAATATATTTATAAATGATTTTCATTCTAGGTTTATGTTGATGCGGCCAAATTCGTGTTAACTTGGCCGAGTCCATGTATATATACGCTGCAACATCATCTAATCGTCATTTAAGGGTTGTGGAGTTAAACCTTGGATCACTTCATTCATAAATTCATGTTAACTTGGCCGAGTCCATGATAACCGCGTCTCCTTAGAATCCGACGACCAGGATGACAAATCCGGGATTGAACATTCAAGAAGCACATGCTTTTTCCTCGGCTGGTGGCTTCTTATTGGATGTATTTGTTGTTGATGGCCTCATGAGGTCTAATCTTAGTTGTCTTGAGCAATGTGTTTGAATTTTGAAAACATTGGTACAATGATCTGTTATTGGCAACTTTTAGGAAATTGAAAAGCTCAAAAATGCAATAGAGAATGATATATTGAAGGCTAGGTAGTTTCTTTCTAACATATTTTGGTGTTTTGTACGCTACATTTAATTTATGTAATATACATCTTCTATGCAGGGGAGGCTCATAGTGGTAAAAATTCTTCATCCACTAAATGCAGAAGTATTCCAACATCAAGTGACCTTGTGCCCTCAAATGATTATGTAAAAGTACCTACTTATGGAACTGAGGTATTGGAAATTGATGCCAAGCTGCTGAAATTCTTATAGAGAGATGTTGAATAAACGATACTGGTAACATCGTTTTAATATGATAAATATTTAGAGATTATGATTATTTGTATATATACGTGAGTTATATTTGTAATCTCACTTCATTATTACTTTATTTAATATGAAACTTTTTTTTAATCTATACAGTAATGACCGGAAACACTTAATGTCAAAATAATGGATGTAGGCTTTACGTTTACATTTCGGATGGGTCACTTTGTTTGTCCGAAATGTTTAAGAAAGATGATTTCAGGATTATGATTATAATCGTTTTAACTATAATAAGAAAGTTTATGTCAAACTATTATTTCTCTGCACCACCGTCCTCACTTACTTGACTCTTAGGAAGACAACCTCTAGAGGATCCCAGGTAACAGTGCATGAATGGCGTATTTTCCTTTTTTATTTTGATCACTTTGTTTTAAATAGATGTGCTTTTTAAGTGGGAGTTAATGTTTTTATTTCTATAGACATTGTTGTCGAATTAGATATCCCATCAGTGAAGAAAAGTTCAAGTGAACCTGTATTCAAGCGACCACGCGCGTCTCCAAACACCATCGCCATTACCGAAATTTAAGGTATATACCTCTTTACTTTGAAGATTTTTTTATATGGGACATTACTTTAAGACTATCCTCATGATTTTTTTGTTGGTTCTTTTTGTAGAAGGGACTCGATTTACTAAGAGAAATGTTTTGGCAACTCGAAGGATATGCATTTTAAAGGGATTCGACTGTCTTTAAATTGTATTTCCACTTTGTCACTAATTCATGCAACATACCACTTTGTTTGTATTTTTTTTATTTGCATACTTAATATTTATCTAATTAATTTTTCCCAGCCCGGGAAGCAATCCCGGGTGATAACCTAGTAATATGATAGCTAAAGATATATTCATTTAGTTGTATACCTGTTGGAAATATGGTTGTACATCTATTAACACATCAAACCACCTTCCAAACTATAAAAAAGGCACGATTAGGCTACTTCGAGACGATTATCCATCCAAACTATAAAAAAGGCATGATAGCTAAAGATATATTCATTTAGCATATAGATATCTTATAATTTCATCAACCCATATTTCTTACATAAACAAATATGTTTTGCATTCACTAATTATGTTTCAAGAAAAAAATAAAAGAGAATATGGTATTCATGAATTCAAACCCGTCCGCCATTGTTTTTGCGTCTAGTTCAGATCCGAAATATATCATTACCAACGCTCCCTTTGGATAGTGCTTTAATCCGGTAAAGTGGAGTAAAAGAATGATGACGGTATATGTAGAGTTTCTTTAGACAACCCATTCAGTTTCTTTAAATAACCCATCCCAACCTGTCCAACCATGTCCGCACATTTTGGCACCCCTATTCAGATGAAATTTCAGTTATAACACTATAAAAAATGAGCACATGAGACTGAAAAATTAGTTTCTAATCAGTACCTAATGCTTCAGGGACTGGTATGTCAATCCTATAAGATGAATCGGAGATAGGTGAGAACCGCCTCCTTGAGAATTAGGATCTGTAAATGACACGGCAGAAAGGAAAGGAGGAAATAAGAGCAGGTTATAAATTATTAGTTTTAGACACATAAACAAAACAATAGGAATTCTCATCATACAAATAGGGATGAGCGTAGTACCGATACGGGTACCGAAAACACCGGTCCCGCAAATCATCATAACTGGGTACCAGTATTGAAAATATTTGGTACGGTACGGTACCGGTATCGGTATTTTACCGGTACCGTACTGAAAGTATCAGTACCGAAAATGCCAAAAAGTGGTACCGGCACCCGATACTAAATGCGCATCCCTAATTCTCGACATTGTTTATACAACACGTGTACTTAGAAGTGTATGCGAGCTTGGAGCCATTTTTATAAATCAGCTCGAGCTTAAGTGAGTCTAAGCGAGCTTTTGCCAATAATTGCAATTATTTTATTATATAAATAATATATTAAACAATATTCAAACTCAATACAAAATAAATATATGAAAAAATTAAGATGATAACTGTCTTTTTTTCCACCATTTGTAATGACCTTCTGTTCTATAACGCTCTTAATCCAACTCAATGTCTAGTCTAGTAGTCTCTTACTTGCACATGATAAACCACATTTTTAGTAAATGCCTCTGAATAAAATTTGGCAAAAAAAAAAAAAAAACCAAAAATCAAACAATGACATGTAAAATTTGTTGAAAAATATGGACATGTAAGGCGTATGCTAATTAACACTACTAAGTATATATAATAATCCATTTCATACATATATGGTAATTTCAAGTTCCATAACCTGATTAACACCATCGAATCACACAAGTCGATAAATAATCCTAGAATTAGCCCAAAAATCATTCTTTGTCTCTTCATATTCAAATCAAAAGTCATAAGCTCAAGTAATAGCTTTACTCAAAACATAGAAGAGTCAACGTTGCTAAAGGGCACTGACATAACCTGTGTACATAATAACAACTCTAAACTCAGATATGAACAATGACTATGCGGTTGGGTAATATGTCAAAAAAAGTTATTTTTAGTACGGGTCAAACAGGTCGAGTGGGTTTGATTGACCCACAAACATTTATATCTTCTTTTTAGATTTTTTATAATAACCAATACGTTTATTATTATTATTATTATTATTATTATTATTATTATTATTATTATTATTATTATTACAATTACAATCTAAATTTTTAAGAAAACTGAATTAGGATGTTGTATGCATTAATATTCTACTCAGGTGACTTTAAAGCTATTGGATTAATGAATTCAAACTAATAGCTGAAGTTTTTCCAAGTTTTATTGACCAACATTACTGATGCAGGCCCAAGTGTTGAGGAACGGGCCATCTTGTATTTAGAGGCCCAAGATCGCGTGACAAAAGGGGCTTCACTAAAATGGCCCTAACTTGGGCTACAGGTGTCCGTTTTGGGCGTGCGACCAAGCGATACGATCGTGAGAACGAAGCCCATCTTTCCACAAACAACCGTAGGTGGTTTGGGTCAACGTCCAGGCCCAAAAACGCTTATTTCTATGAGTTATTTACATTTTTATGTTTTTTAGTGCTTTTCGTGGACTTTTATTTGCTTCTAGCTTTTGGCCCAAGTGTGTTTTGAGGCCCATTTTGAATTTAGGTTGTTATTTATATGGATGTAATGGGAGGAAGATAATCAGTTTTGAGTTTAATGAAAAGTCATTTTTTTCTCCCAATTCACTTGTGAGTGTCTTGAGTGTGAAACCCCCAATTTTCGGTATTCCACAAGAATCAACGAATTTTGGAAGAATTGTTCCTGGTATTCTGTGTGAATCAACAGGTCCAATTTCATATCCTATTTCCTAGTCTACATCAATTACCCTCAGCTCGCCAGGCTAGTCGGTAACGGATCAAACAGGTCAAAATAAAATATTAAATGTTACTTGTAGAATATATATCTTACCAATTGTCGTAGCACTCCATACATTATGAATAGATGAAATTGGGCAACACCACTTGCTATTCGTCTCCACGCAAATTCTCACACTTGGCATCTATTTCCACATGTGCAACCAATTTATTTAGCAACGACAATTGTTAAAAACTAAAATTTCATAAAAACTAATATTATGTAATAAAGCAATTTTTAAAAATATTACAAAATTAAAAAACAAAACTCAGTGTGCAAATACATGGAAATTTGATACCATTCAATGAGATAAATACACCCATACATGGGCTATCAGTGGGAAAGGTTAATATTGACTTCAAATATATATGTCGACTTGAAACCACTGAATGAGATAAATACACCCATTATCACGCTATACCATGTTATGATCTACAACCAAAAGAAACACACAACTAGTAAGAATTGATTCATACAAATACCCGTAGCCGTATAGAGATCCCAAAATGACCTGGACAAATAGGGAAATCTCGAAGCAACCTGCGCAAGCATAAATCCAACCAAAAAAGATATTATCAAAAGATCCTCATCCTCACTAACTATGCATTTAAAAAGTATCAAGTGTGTCGAAAACAAACCAGTGAATGAAAATTTAAAACAGCCAAATGACTTCATACACCATTACTCATTTGCTCCACCATCATAAATCCAAGCTTGTTAGCATTACAACAATATTTTCTCATTACATTGTAGTGTAGATGATCTTCTAAACAAATAGTCAACAATGAATAGATTCATGAGGCTCAGAGAATGCAAAATGACCAAGCCACCATGGCTGCAATAGGGGTTGCAGGTACTAAGCTGCCATCCTCCATAGCTGCCACACCATGGCGACATTTTGCCTTTATTCTTTTGTAACTCATCACAACCTCCAACCTCCGTGTAATAACGATCCATTTAAACCAAACACAAAAATACAAAACATTATTCATAACCATCACATAGTCATAATACAACATATTGAGGTGTCATTCTCTCTCTCTCTCTCTTTTACTGATGTATCGAGGTGTCAAGGTGTGTGTGAGAGTTATCAACGTGGCAAGAAGAAAAGGGGTTTTATACATGGTGACGTTATTTAACGGTCGTTAAATTACTATTCCTAACCACCGTACAACCATTCACCACATAGTACAACACCAAACAACTAAGAAATGTTACTGATTGATGTTGTATAATTTATAGTGCATACATGAAAATACCAATGAACCAGCATCGCCATAAGTCCAATGAAACCCTAGCCACCATGCCCGGAGGCGGTGGCTAGGTATTCCAAATCAACGTTAACGTTGATACCCAAGTATCAACGTCCGTCAAGTCACGACCACCCTCCTGAATACGCAAAATCACCATGACCAACACCTATTCCGACTGGCAACGATGGTATCACATTTCTAACAGAACCCACAATTCAATGGCCTTACAGAATTCTGAATTCAGTGATACACAAATAACCACAAATCGACAGACATAAATCCAACCAACAATGCTGATTCTTTCGTTAGGATACATCAGTAGCCCTACCAAGCCAATTTTGCAAGTCCCTTAAAAAACATAAAGAACATAATCAGACTCAACTCATCATACATTATTCTATCATAACATGCTTTTAGTACAATTAGAGCTTAGAATACATTAGTATAAAAAATAATTATTACAGGTAGCAAAGTCCAGTAGGTATTATTCAAAAGCAGAGATGAACATTGACAAACAAAAGCCTGTTTGAAGTCAACGAAAACTACACAGATGTAACTTGAAAAAAAAGTATGTAAAGACGGGAAACCTTATACACCTGAGGGCTAAATTTCCCTTTACTATTCTTCGATTTCAGATGACAATCGCATGATTTTGGCTTTTAGGGTTCTTCGATTTCAGGTAAAAATCACGAATGAACACACAAACGGATATGGAAATCCGAACAATATCTCAATATAATACATAATATAAGAAGCAATTGCAAGAAACCACTAACCGATGATTCAGATTTGAAGATTGATGAAGAGAAAACGAAATAGGTGAAGCGAATTGGCGTGTGAATTCTCCCATTAATCAATAACAGTTTATAAGCGATAATAATGGAAACGTATTCATGATTTTGGTGAAGATTTTCAAGTGATTGAGAATTGATTGGGGTTTCCATATGAAGAATACATTAGGCGGTTTCACAAATGAAGGAGAATTGAGGAAAACCTAATTGCCGCTCAAAACCTATTTCTCCGGCTAAATACCAATGCCACATCAGCAGTGATGTGGCAAAGTTATTTTGCTTTAATAATAGAGATAAATATATTGATCAATTTCCTTAAGATTGGAGTAACATTAAAGAAAAATATTCACTGAACTATATCAACTTTCATAATCATTCAATTTAAGTCAGTTTGGAAAAAGTATCACAAAATAGTAATCAAGATTCATATACATGTTTCATTTGCCGTACTTTTTTAAGCACTACTTTGAAAATGTGGTTACTTTGAAATTAGCTCTTTTAGTTTTTATCAAATTGTCATTTATTTTTACATGTAACTTTTTTTTATAAAACGCCCCGCTTGCGGTATGCGCATATAATATATATATATATGTGTGGGCGCTCGGGGGGCAAAAGTGAAAGTGCACTAATTTTAACGTTATTTTACTAATTTCGTGAAAATAACGTTAAAAGATGGGATAGTTAATCATGAATCATGTGGTGGCGTTGGTAGCCGAAAGACAAGGGGGTACATGCACATGCACTAATCGGCAGTTGTCTCAATTGCTGAGTGTTTTGTGCCTTATGTCGAAGGCTTGATGCAAAACTACTATTGAGCTGGGGGTCTCACTGGAAGCAGCCTCTCTATTCCTACGGGGTAGAGGTAAGGCTGTCTACATCTTACCCTCCTTATACCCTACCTTAGCTTTGCTATTGGTGGGATTTACTGAGTATGATGATGATGTAACTTTTTTTTTATAAACACTCAAATCTTTAACAAAATGCAAATAGTACCTTAACTGGAAGTCAAAAGTGACTTAATTTCATCTTTGTTTCTAAGACCCTATGAAATAATACTATATGATTATGATTTACATTTCAATGTCTTTGTTTCTAAGACCCTAAGAAATAATACTATATGATTATGATTTACATTTCAATGAATTTTAAGGATTTACATATAAAAAATAACATGCTAAGTTAAGTTGAACCATTTGACACATGCACATGGATATATAGGAAATAATTTATAATGAGGCACTTCCTCAACACCCGCTATTTGGTTTGAACAAAAATGCATGCATACAATATAATACAAGTGCACTATCTAGTATTAGATATTTTACTTTTTATGGGGAAACAATAATCTATTATATATAATAAACAAGAAGATTTGGGCTGATGTGGCACGTTCTTAGGGCTTCTCAGGATTCGTTTTGGCGGGAAAATGAGCTGAGTTTTATATCATCCGCGGATACCCATTTTGATGTGATCCGACCCGTTTTATGACCCGGGTATATAAGTCACATAAAAAAACCTAATTTCCTGTAGCCCCATTCTTTTCCTTCACCGCTTCACAACCAAACCCTAGCCTCCGTCTTCCTTGAAGCTTCTACATCTAATTTTCTCTTAAAAGATAGGTGTCGCTTGTGCTTTGAATCGACTGATAAAGGATTCCAAACTCAAACCGATTCACTTACAAGTATGTGGATTCTTTAGTCGATATTGATTTTATTGGTTTTATTTGTTTCATCGTCTCAGTTTTTTTCTAAAATTTTGACTGTTTCGTATGAGGAAGATGGTGGTGGCCTGAAGAGGAACGATGACAACGACATTGGTTGATTTAGGTTTTCCCAGTGGTGGTCTTATGATGGTTGTGGTTTAACGCAACAACGAAAGGGCGGCGGCTAGGGTTTCACCAACACATAAATCGGTATCTTTCTATTTCATTTTTAATCCTCTTATTCAGATTTGATTTGTTGCATATCCTATTTTCATATAATTTTGTTCATGATTTACTGTGAGTTCGTTAGTTCTAATCGTTTTAGGGTTTTTACTGTTTGTTATTTTTTTTGAAGGTCATTGTAATAAGGTTTTGGATGTTGTCATCGGATGAAAATGATCTGTTTTAAGAGTATTCAATTACAAATGTTTAATAAATTTGCCAGTAATTTGATTGAAAAGCTTTTGTATAACATTATGTTATTGTTTAGATATTATGTTTATTAATCTAATGGTGATTTGTGATAGTGTAGTTTTTTTTATAACCTAGAGTGGATGAATAAGTGAAATCTGTCAAGTGAATGGACTAATTTGTTCTGATATTCCCGATTCTTTTGCCTTTTTAGATCTGGACCGACCGGTGTTGACGAAAAAGGAATTACTCTTTGTTTTCGGAAGGATGTTTGGGGGTTTAGCTATGACATGTGCTGATAAACTTTCTGATGTACCGACTAATCTTTAGGTCAAATTTAACTTTCTTATTTATTTATTTTCGTTCTTGCATTTATCTAATGGATGAAGATGTACTTGATTATAAATGACATATTTGCCATCATTTTTTGCACATATGATACTGCAATTTGGTGTTTGTAATGTAAGAGATGTGGACTAAAGTTGTTTCTGTCATGAAAATAACTTATGTGGTAGTTTGTTAGTTTCATTTTTCATGACACATTGTTCATTATTATTTATTATTTTGGGATTTTTTTTGTCAGGTGCCCAAGGCAAAATGGGTTCCTTTTTTTAAACGTTTGTAAGTTCTTATGGATTTCTTTGAGTACATCTTTTTGTTATTTTGTCTTTTTTGATTTGTCAATGTCTCACCACTTAGCTATATATGTTTTCAGGAGTTGGAGAATATATGTTCGGAATTTCGCATCATACATGCCTGTCACGTTGAGTTGTGATCACCATGTTATTGATGGTATGTGTTGTTATGGCTATAATTATGTGTCTAAATGGACTCGGTTGGGTAACGGATCAGATGGGTATATTTGTTGATACATATATTTGTTCATGTATATTATTTAATCGAAAACAATGAATTATAATCTAATAAGAGTTCTATTTTCTATATTGGTTGCTTTTTAAACTAGGGGAAAATGGTAATGGGTCAACCTGAACCATGACCTTTTTGCAAAAGTGCCAAAGGTTCATGGTTCGGGTTGAAAAGAAAGATTACTAATTTAGTCAGCTAGAAGCCAAATGTCATGGTTGGAAAGAAAGATTTTTATTTATTTAAAGTAACCGACAAAGTAATATTTGTTAAATATCTAACGTGTGAAAGGGGTATAATAATAAACATGTCAATGAGCCGAGTATGTGAAACGGGTCTAAATTTGGTTAATTCGCTATAATAAGTTCTTAGGTTTTCTGTTTTTGGGGTTTAGGATTAGCAAAAGTGTTGTTACCCTTTTACTATAATAGTTCAGTTCATGTTTATGTTTAAAGATTTGAACTATGATAAGCTAAAGCATTAGTTACCCTTTTACTATAATTTCTTGGATGAGTTAATAGATTTCTTTATTCAAAGCTAAAGAAGCATAAACAAGATTTGTTAGTTGAGAGGGTAGTAGAAGAGCAACGTGTTCAGGATGGGTTCAAGATTGTTAGGGAGGTGCTTCTTGAGTAAAAAAACTATGTCTAATTCACATAAGTAGGCTTTATTTCACATAAGATTCAACATTTGTAATGTTTATAAGTTTGCCTATAACTTCACAACTTGTGATTAAGTTTATATTAATCATAAATGGTTTTATTTGATATTATGAATCTAAATATCATCAAGTTGAATATGAGAACTTTTCTCATCTTGAGTAACTTTTGCTCTGGACCAAAGTAGAGTGACTAACTTGAGGTTTCCTGTGGCATATTTTATATTTATTTTCGTGTTGATTACAAGCATTCTTATGCATTTTCATGTTAAAATCATATTGACAGGAACTTGGGGCATCAACCTATGTCAGAACTGGGATAATGGAAGGACTATTTCGGAATTGGGAGAGTGGTGAGCACATGCCTGACAAATTTAAGGTTTTTGGTTGCCTTCACAAATCTTTGAAATTTCTTTTGAGTTCAACATCATCAGATGATGTATCCATTTCTCTTCAGGTAAGGTATTTTTTTTTTAAATTTGATTCATTTAATATTAAGATAGCCCTCGAACCAAATAAGTTATAAGTAAATTCCAGTCTGGTGCTTTTTACTTCTAATTTGGGGTTTTTCATTACATGTAGTGTTTTCATAGTGTTCTGCAGTCAACTGTCTTCTATCAGGTACAAGATCTCTGTTTTAAAATTGCTGATGAAAATTGTTGATAATTTAAATTGCACACTGTTTAGGTCTTGAAATTAGGTATTTAGGTAATTCAAAGATCCTTTCTATTTGCTGAAACTAATTGTTGTCTCTTGCGTAGGTATATTGCATCTGATGTAAGACTGTTCACCACTTCGATTTCATCTTAAGGTATCAACCATCAAATTCAAAACATTAAATATTATTAATCTTGTGTTTCTTGATTTTCACCATATTTGCCCTTTGAATCTAGCGATGGATGTAGAAGACAGCTGTGTTATTACTCATGTTCAAGATAACCTCTTTCGTGTTCATGTGAGCAATAAGAGAGGAAGACACAAAGGAGGTGTGAAACATAGTTCAGATGATATAGGTTCAGGTGTCAAATCTGTATCATGTGAACTGTGTTTGACACATCCTTTGTGTCTTTCTCTCTTCTTGCTCACATGAACACGAAAGAGGTTATCTTGAACATGATTTTATCTATTAAAGGAGCTTAGATGATGACATAGAATTGGCTACGTGTCAATCTCTCAGGTGTGCTATGTAGTCCTCGCTGATGTCATAATTACGAAACGTTATCCTTTTGTGTTGTTTTCGCTCAAGTTTGAAACGGTATTGTTTAGTGTTACTCTACCTTCAAGGTAAGGCCAAAATAGCAGTTATCTATATATAAAAATTTTGCCTTCAAATTCTTTCTAACAAAACAATAGAAATGTTGTTGATTATTTGATTTTTTTTTTCATTTTTTGTAGCTATGACAAGGTTTAAAGGTATTGAATGGCTTGAAAGTGTAGTTAGGCCATTGGAGATACCAAAACAGCTATCAAACTTTTTGATAGGTCAAAGCTTCATGTTTCCAACAACTAATGGTTGTTCTATCCTAAAGACTTCTGGTATGTACTTTAAGCATAAACTTTATATTGTCATTCATGGTGTTGAACAATGTGATTAGAGTAGAAGTTCAACATTGCTATGTTGTAACTTAGTTTCAGTTTGAATCTGTTTGTCTGTTTCCGAGGCCTTTTTTAAGCAAGCCGCATAGTATAAACTCTAACTTTTGGGTGTTGTAGACTATTTTAGGTTGATTTCTAGGATTATTTAGGTTGAAGGTAGCCTTCATTAGGGTTTTTATTGTCATCTTATTGCTGTAAATTAGGACGAAAATCATGTTAAATGACTACACGGTTATTTTTCTCATTTTACCTGAACATGGTTTCATAAAATTACTTTCTTGCCTGTTATACGTCTTTTTCTAATCTCAGTGCTATAAAATTATTTTCATGTTCACCTTCGTTTGTTATCAAAATATGTTGTTAAATAAACGAACATATATTAAAAGATATAAACTTGGCTCTATAAGACTAGCATATTGAGTGCTGCTGTCCCTAATGGATCTTTCGACTTTTGCCCTAGAATAATATATACAACTACCAAACAATCTTAACATAATCCAAATTCAGATAAAAGTTACTCGGGTTTGTTGAAACTGTTTGGCTTCGAGAATTGTTAAAGGAGAAAATTAAATAAAGATTAAACATTATTAAATCGAAAAGTTTAAAAAGAAGTAAAAATAATACGATCATCCATATAAAGTATTTAAAAAGTAACAATTACATATAAAAAACAAAACTAATCAGACACTTAAACTCTAATAGCAAGAATCAAGAAACTTTAACTTCAACTCTATGGAGCACTGAAGTTCACGATGTATGTCATTGATCTTTCTCATGAACTCTAGGTCTCTATCTCCACACTCTATATTACTCGCAATACATAGGTCACGAACGGAAGTAGTTGGCATCGCCCTCAGGTTTCTCGAAACCTGGTCTCTTGTCAGGAGACCAAGTTGTAGTCCGTTAAAACACCTCTTCAACTCTTGAAGAGTAGACCTATCAGCCAAAACTTGCTCTTTGATTTGTTGAATAAAGTGTTGCTTGAAAACGTCAGAATATGACTCCATTTTAATGTATTTATAAGAACTAAAGCAAACAATAACAATTAATCTTTGGCTTTCAGTCAATGAATTTGTGTATGATGAAACAAAATTTGAATTGTCAATGGTATTATATAGAATCTGTAACAGCCCAAAGGTCATTTTTAAATACAATCATTAAATAAAAATTTATATTTAAAAACCATGTACATTTAATGATTTAATGGGAAAACGTGTATAAATTTATATTTAAAAAACATGTACATTTAATGATTTAATGGGAAAACAAATAAAATTAAATATCTAGAAAACCAAAGAACAAAATTTAAACCTTCAAAAAAAGGTTATCATAATTAGGAAATGTCTCTTCATTTACCACATCAAACATTTTACACACTATAAAGGTTCATGATTAGTTTACTTGAAAACATCAACACTTCATTTTTAAAAAACCCTTCACCCTAAAACAAACTGTCCAAAAAACACTAATACTTTTTCTAAATGGCAAGCAAAAGCTTCTACCACTGGTCTGAAACTGCCGATCTTAAAATTGAATTTTCAAGATGGTCACTTGAAGAACAGAGAAAAGATGAAGAACTCAACAAAAAAGTTGCTATGGTGAGTGATAAATATTATAAGCAAACCTGGAGTAGCATTGCACTGCTGGATGAAGTGGTCTGTTCTCCTCCATCAGAGTTTAAAAAAAAAGCAGAAGAGTTTATCACACATCTGCTGAAACAAGATCAAAAGACGTGTGATATGCTTGCTGATCTGCAAATTAAAACAAACAATGAAATTGCATGGAAGAAGGCGAGAGAACGAGATATTTTATTTAGTGTTAATTGTAATGTATAATTTTTAATTTTTACTATTTTTCAAAATCAGAATTTTGTAATACTATTTAATATCAAATGAGTTGTATCGTTTTTCTTTGTATTTGTTTTATTTATACATTTAAGTATGTATTAATCATAATTCATAAATAGTTTTTAATATATGGAACTTTCTCGAGCTCGGTAAGGGTCGAGTCGGTCACAGGAAGAAGGTAGAAGGTGACCCGTTAAGAGGAAGTGAGAGTGATATGGAAACAGATCCTTTGTGGGTTGGAAACAAATGGAATAACTCAACTTTTGAAGATGAAACAAAAGTGTACGTTTTGACTTTTTGGTCATTTTTTTACTTTACAGCTCATGTGTTTTGTGCTTTTATCAGATTATTTTAATTGTAGTTACAACTTAATATATTACTGTTAAACTACTAGCTTTACCCTTTTCAGCTCTTAATTATGTATCTTACGTACGTTTAATAACAGGTACAATCCATTTCTCATGGCTTGCTATGATCCCGACACTGATGAATATCAAAGTGTCTGTCGTGTAATGTCTGGCTTCTCTAATGCGTTCTTTATAGAGGTTCGTTGTTTTTGAACGACATGTTTTAAGAAATAATGTATTAATATAATAAAAAAGACTACCTTATTTAAGTAATGTTCTTATTTCTTATTTTTGGTATTGAAACACTTGAAGATGAGAAATTGTTAAATCTCTTGATGTTGAAGATGGTTATCTCCCGTCAAAGCGTTCGGATTCTTGGTTAAAGGTTTGTTTGTTTTATGAGTCCTTGTTAAATTATTTTTAATAATCAATTGTTATAATATCATTTGCAGGTGAAGTGAAATTATGTCGAAGGTTTAAATGATTTCTTGGGCTTGGTTCCTATTGGTGCTTGGTACGGGAATGGAAGGAATGCTGGCTGGTAACAACTTAATATAGTACCATTAAATTAATAGCTTTACCCTTTTCAGTTCTTTATTATGTATGTTATGTACGTTTAATAACAGGTACAGTCCATTTCTCATGGCTTGCTATGATCCCGACACTGATGAATATCAAAGTGTCAGTCGTGTAATGTCCGGCTTCAGGAAGGTGAAGATGGCTTCTGGTGGTCAATCATTTTGTTCTTTATTGATTTTTGAGAGCCGAAATTCAGTGTCGATTTAGGGTTAGTTATTGAGTAAAATCAACTTTGTTCATCGATCAATCATTTTGTTTTGAAATTACTTGAAATAAGGGATTGTTTATGTGATAAACCAATGTGTGTGTAGAATATTTTGTGCAGTTGCGTGTTTAAAAAACAAAGATGAAGGAGCGGAGGTGAAAGAGAACACAAACAAGATTTTAGCCGTCTTTTTGCTGAATTTGGTATCACAAGTGATGCAGCATTGAAGGTCGGTACGTTCGAGTTGGGTCGCGTCGGGTCATTTGTTTATTAAATGTATCCCGTGTGGGAATTGAGTTTGGTTAGGATGATAAGTAGTGGAGTTCTGTTTTTCTTTAATTTCTTGATCACTCAAATGAAGCTGGTTAAATTTTTCGCATTTTTATGTCACTGAATGACACTATTTACTTAAGTTGTTATTGTTAACATCTATGAAGACATTTTTTAATTTATTATTGTATTAACAATTAATCAATGTTGTGTAAAAGTTTAATGAAATATTATGTACATTTTAACGAAAAAAACATGTTTATTAACTAATAAAAATAAACAACCCGGGGAGCATTCCCGGGTGATAACATGTTAGTTATTTTTTTATCATTTTATTTAAGTATTTATTGCTTATAAATAATAAGTGACATGTATAAGTTTCTTGAGCCCGGGAAGCATTCCCGGGTAATAACCTAGTTATCCTATATATTAAAAAACACATAACTTCACGCCATCTTTTGTTGAGTTTTTTCCCCTATACCCTTTTTAAGTGTGTATATATATCCATTTTCTTCAAAGTTAGTTAGATTATTCATCATGGTGGAGTGGTTTTGTGGTTGTATGTGTTTTAAAGAGACTCAAGTTCAAATCATGGGGTCTTCTTTTTTTTTTTTTTCCCATTTTATGCTTACATAACTTCACGTCATCTTCCTTTTTCTCCTCTTTCACACGTTTTTCTGATTGTATTTATACAATTCTTATTCCTTATTTGTTGGGTTAGTGGATGCTTAGACATCGCAATAGTCGCCATCGCCAGGAGTTACTAACTCGCTTGCTACCAACGGGCTCTGTTGTATGAAAACTCCACTTGTCAACTTAAAAATAAGACACTAAATAGCACAGCTTTAATAACAACCAAGTATTTAGTCGCAATAAATAGTTTTACAATGACTTAGTTTTGTCGCGCCGCGTTGCGGCGCGCAGCATTAAAACCTAGTTCAATTAATAGGAACAAAAAGCTACGTGCATGGATGGTTTAATTACAAGTAAAGGAAGAGTAAAGAAAAAGAAATGAGAAGAAAAAAAGATAAGAGTGGAAATATATGATAGTATGCTCTTATAGTTAATGTACATACTAGTTAGCAAATGTTTCAACTTTCAACCTACAAACACATGTTAAAATGCTTGTAGAGCTCAAAAGCGAGAAGAAAAAGTCTAACATGAGCAAGAAGTTCGTGTCAAGTAAGCCAAGGAGCGACTGCCTAGTGAAGCAAACAAGGCGTTACTTCCAACACCTTGAGGCGTGATTAGGCAAGTCATCCTTGGCTACCAAACAAGAACTCTTCTATTCATGTAAGAACTTCTCTTCGAGTTATGTTATCAAATATGGTGTGAAAATATAATAGCAAAACTTCCTATTTATAGCCTTTGTTAATAGAGTGGCCAATGGAACCACATTATTCTTTTCCTTATAAATTTGGTTTTAAACCTTCTACCATTATCAACATCTTTAAAAGAATATATCGTAAATATAATACCGTGTTCTTCAGTCTGTGGCCAGAAATCTAGCATGTGAGTTGACTTAGGCTAGTTGATGCCTCCTTGAAAGATTAGCTGAAATATTCTGTAGGTTCCCATTTTGTAAATTATACTCCAGAAGACTCATTGGGTCAATGAATGCATTTGGAATCACAAGCACTCCATGTTACATTTCAGGCTAAAGTTTGACTTTTGATACATATATGCAACATGCCATCCATGCTTTTGGAACAAAGTTTTATGCAGATTTCATAATGGTTTTCTGATTTCTTCACAAAGTCAAAGAATTCTATTATGCTTTTTCATACACATACCAATTGGAATATATTCTACTTGTATTGAATTAAGTTGTGCCTGCAAGTCATTGTATTTGGTTTTGTTCATTGATTGAATGCAGTAATGAAATGTTCATATGAATTTGTCCCATTTGCACCTGAACATGCATTTTGCATAAAAAAGTTGCATCTTATTTGTAAGCACCCGATTCTAGTAATTTGATTTCAATAAAAGAGAATGCAACATGAGGTGTATGGGGGTGTATGAATATGTTATATATTGATGTCGTGCAGTTCAGCCAACAAGTTTTGAAACATTATTATCTGAGACTCTGAGAGTATGTTCATGATAAACATCCTAAATTTTACTAAGAAACAAGCCAACAAACATACTCGATTTCAAAATGAGTTTTGTTTGGAAGTCGATATACTTTGTGCTGAATAGTAAAAAAATTGAACACATGAGAGATTTAATTTAAATATATAGAAAAAGTTAACTATTCAAAATATACAAATAAAATAATTTGTCCACGCCAATGATCTCTAGATCAAGTGGTGCCTCGAGAGTGCTCGAGATTGATTCTGTTGGACATTAAAAAAAAAAAGTTGTCCACATCATTAGGTTATTCTTTATACTACCTTGTAAGTAATTTTCGAGTTAGACTTTGTGTCTTTTCTTCTTTTTGTTGCATCTATTTACTAAGTGTTACACTCAACCACGTTTCATTTTCTCTACGGTAGGTGACATTAACAAGGGATACGTTGGGTTAGTCAAAGAAGTGATTAAAAGGAAGATGAACGACCAAGAAAAATGTTACCTTCTATTTAAGTTTTTTAGGTATAAACTATAAATTGGTTATCTTTGGAAGCTATTATGCATGGAACGTGGTTACTATGTGTATATTTTGGTTGTGCAAATTTACATCAAAGATATCACGAGTTGTAGGAGCTTTACCTGTGCATGAGGATAAAAACAAGACAAGGAGAAGCAACAACGTAGCCATTATACTCTAACAGGCGTAGACCTTTCCCACTTCATATCGAATTTCGGGCATATGGCAACAAACTTTTATAGAGTTGGAAAACTTAATTATAGAGGGTTTGTAGCCATACACCCATGGGCGTAGCCCTACGCCTAACCCATGATCAACAATGGTTTTTAGCAACTTTTGACAGGTTTTATGGTCTTATTCTCCAAAAACTGATCGTTACGTTACAGCGGAGGTGCTAAGGGACGTCCAATATAGAAAAAAACTTTAGTGACTTAGGTTTTCTATCAACCCAATCATGTCTTTCATTTCAAACGATGGTTGGGGTGGGATGCAGGTGTGATGGTGGTGTTTAGAGTGTTGGAAATTTTATAAATAATATTATATTATTTGTTAATATAATGATTATTTAATAATTAAATCAAGATGAATGAGAGATCTTGTGCATTAAGTTTGTGTGTTGGAACCATAAACATGTGGGAAATTGAGCTTGTCCCACATAGGTGGAGAGATAAATCTTTTATGGATTTATAATTAGAAATTTCTACACGAATGTATTCTTGTGTGACAACTCACACCCAGTGGTATTAGAGGAAGAGAGGAAGAGATTTACATGGAGCAACCAGAGGGTTTTTCTGCTCCTGGCCAAGAGGGCAAAGTGTGTAAACTCGTCAAGTCATTATATGGCTTGAAGCAAGCTCCAAAACAATGGCATAAAAAATTTGACCAAGTTATGCTTCACAGTGGTTTCAAAATAAATGAATGCGACAAATGTGTCTATGTGAAAGACACTTCTAAAGGTTATGTGATCTTATGTCTTTATGTAGATGATATGCTTATCATTGGGAGTGATGATAAGATGATCAGATCTACTAAAGACATGTTGAAAGCAAGATTTGACATGAAAGATATGGGTCTAGCTGATGTGATTTTTGGAGTAAAGATCATTAGAACCCAAACTGGTTTGGTGCTAAGTCAATCTCATTATGTGGATAAGATCCTTGAGAAGTTCAATCCTGGGGACACGAGTGTAGCTCAAACTCCAATTGATACCTCTCAACATTTGTCAAAAATAGAGGCGAGAGTGTTGCTCAATTGGAATACTCAAGGATCATTGGCAGTCTTATGTATCTCATGTCATGTACTCGACCAGACTTAGCATATGCTGTGAGTAGGCTAAGTAGATATACTAGTAATCCTAGTTCAGAGCACTGGAAGGGTATGACAAGATTATTAAGGTATTTGAGATAATCGAGAAATTATGGACTGCATTATGGCCAAAATCCAGCTGTTGTGGAAGGATTCAGTGATGCCAACTGGATATCCGATACGAAAGATTCTAGATCTACAAGTGGTTATGTGTTTACCCTTGGAGGAGCAGCTATATCTTGGAAATCATCCAAACAAACTCTTATAGCTAGATCCATGATGCAATCTGAGTTTATCGCGTTAGATAAAGCTGGAGAAGAGGCAGAATGGTTGCGTCAATTCTTGGAATATGTTCCAAGATGGCCTAAGCCTTTCACTGCTATTTGCATACATTGTGATTGCCAATCGGCTATTGGTAGAGCTCAAAGTGCAATGTATAATGGCAGATCAAGACACATGCGACGTCGTCATAACACAATACGACAACTACTCTCAACTGGAGTTATCACGATTGACTATGTGAGGTCAAAGGATAACATTGCGGATCCGCTTACAAAAGGCTTAAGCAAAGAGGTAGTACATAAGTCGTCGATAGGAATGGGTCTAAAGCCCTTGGAGTAAGTTTGTACAATGGAAAACCTATCCTAGAAGATTGGAGATCCCATGATCTAGGCTCAATAGGACCACCTAACTGTATGAACTGAGATCACTGTGGGGGAGTACCTCAACATACAAAGGGAGTTACAAACTTCCTAGTCCATTCCTACTTATAATCAGTGATATCAAGAGAGGTTAAGCATATGGCTTTTAATGATTTGTAAATCACCTATGTTAGAGAGAAGTGGGGTCGCTTCAAATGGAATTGGGGGCACAATTCCTAGAGCTCTCGCAGAACCAGGATGGTGCTCCATGACCATAACGGACACAACTATGAGGGGTTAGCTAGACCAGGAAGAGTAATGTGTGATGTGTAATAACGTCTACGTAAAAAGGGGTTGGTTCAAGGACGTCGCGTCTACTAACCGCTAGGAGACTAAGTATATGTCACAAAGGATGGTTCAAAGGGAAACCTACCTATCCTACATTACTTAACCGTTGAAATCTTATCATGACACTTGAGTGTATGGGACGATCTCCATTCATGTGGGGGATGTTGGAAATTTTATAAATAATATTATATTATTTGTTAACATAATGATTATTTAATAATTAAGCAAGATGAATGAGAGATCTTGTGCATTAAGTTTGTGTGTTGGAACCATAAACATGTGGGAAATTGAGCATGTCCCACATAGGTGGAGAGATAAATCTTTTGTGGATTTATAATTAGAACTTTCTACACGAATGTATTCTTGTGTGACAACTCACACCTAGTGGTAGCCAGGAGGGTGCGAAGCTCCCGACATGCGTACGTGCCCGGGCCCGGACCCGGGCACGGGCACGGGACTGGGATGAGGGCGATGGGCGCAATGTGGCGCTTTGATGGCGCACTTTGTACTTCGCACGCTCGCATCGCCGCGAGCCGCTTGGAGACGCCTTTAGTATTTTTTAGATGCGTCTTGGTCGGGTGTTGTCAACTAGAGACTGTTCAAAGTCCACCAGTCAAATGGTTAAGTTACAGAATTGATGGTGCCATTGAATTCTAAATTTATTTTTATTGGTTTCAGAATTCATTGTGCTATTGAATTCAAGAATTGATTTTATTGAATGGTGCATTCAATATTCGGTTATCACTTTCGAATTCCTATCAGTATAAATACAAAGCTTTGTGCTTTGTTTTAGACACACTGAAAATCGTATGGTTCATACCACACACACAGCTTCAATCGAATTCCCTAATTTTGAATCTCTACGCACTCTTGTTTCAAGTATTTTTTCAGGTGCTAGGCTAATCCCGGCAGTACAATCTGCTTAGGCTGTTGCATCCTGGGAAACAGACGGGTTCACCTGGGTGGCCCGAAATCTGTTTTAAGGGAAGCGTGATCTTCACGTGCCTCAGTCACCGTTGTTTTCTCGTAACCTGTTCTTAGTTTAATTTACATTTCTTGTATTGTAATTTCTTTCAGTTTACTTTTGTTCCTCTTTATGTATTGCAATCAGATTGTTTATTAATAAAATTTGTTATTTTATTTATTTTGTGAACGGTTGTCCTACAAGCTTAAAACAGATTTTAAAACCCGTTCACTGTTTTAGTTTTAAAAATTTTTTATAAACAATTTGTTTTGTTCATTAGCAAACTTTAGTAGTTTGTATTGGTTTTCTGTAAACCAATTTGTTTCTACTATAAACTGATTGAATTTTTATTCTTGTTTCAGAAATGGCTACTGTTTCAGCAACCACATCAACCTGTTGGATCCACATCCACTACCATGGGACCATTGGTTGGTACCCAAGCGACTCAAGCAGTTGCTAACCATGCTAAAAAACCCGAGAAGTTCACTGGTTTGAATTTTAAGAGATGGCAACAAAAGATGTTGTTCTATCTGACCACTCTAAACCTTGCAAGGTTTTTGACAGAGTCCCCTCCTGTTCTCGCAGAAGGGACAACTGAGGTCCAATCTGTGAGTGTTGTGGAGGCTTGGAACCATTCTGAGTACCTATGCCGCAACTATGTGTTGAATGGCCTCTCAGATGCCTTGTATAACGTGTATCTCAAGGTTCCAACTGCCAAAAAATTATGGGAGTCATTGGAACGGTAATACAAGACTGAGGATGCGGGTACTAAAAAGTATGTTGTGGCTAAGTTTTTGGACTATAAAATGATTGATTCAAAAACTGTGATGAGTCAAGTCCAAGAACTGCAGATTATTCTTAGTGATATTCTGTCAGAAGGGATGAATCTGAGTGAAACATTCCATGTGGCATCAATTGTTGAAAAATTGCCTCCTAGTTGGGTGGACTTCAAGAATTACCTTAAGCATAAGCGAAAGGAAATGACTATCGAAGACCTTGTGGTTCGTCTTCGTATTGAAGAGGACAACAAAATATCACACAGAGGAGGTCAAGTTGAAGCTTCTGCAAAAGCTAACCTTGTGGAACATGGTCAATCCTCAACGGGTCACAAGGGTAACAAAGGCCACAAGTTCAATGGAAAAGGGAAGAACAAAGGTGTTGACCTTGGGCCAAAGAAAGGTGATGTGAAGAAGAAGGCTGGTCCCTTTAAAGGGAAGTGTTACAACTGTGGACAAACTGGTCATCGTGCTGACCAATGTAAAGAGCCTAAACGTGACACGGCTCTTATGGTTGATGATGGTGGTATGCCATTAGTGGCCATGATTTCAGACCTCACTGCCATGGCGGTGTAGGTAAATTTGGTGGGTAACGAGCCAAAAGGGTGGTGGGTTGATATTGGGGCAACCCGCCATGTGTGCCCAGATAGGACCCTCTTTAATACATTTAAAGAGGTGGTGGGAGAAAAGTTGTACATGGGTAATGCTGCTACAGCTGATATCAAGGGAGAAGGTGATGTGATCTTAAAGTGGACTTCTGGGAAAGAGCTCACTTTGAAGAATGTGCTTTATGTTCCAGACCTGCGCAAGAGCCTTGTGTCGGGTTGGATGCTTAACAAGCATGGCTTTCGTTTGGTTTTTGAAAGTGATAATTTTGTTTTAACTAAGCGTGGTATGTTTGTTGGAAAGGGCTATGCCCAAAATGGCATGTTTAAACTTAATGTAATGGCTGTTAAGAAAAACATGAATAAAATTGCTAGTACTTCTGCTTACTTGGTTGAGTCTCCTAATGTTTGGCATGGACGTCTTGGTCATGTAAATTTTAATTCGATGCGTCGTTTAATTAAATTAGATTACATACCAACTTTTGCCATTGACTCTAAAACAAAATGTAAAACTTGTGTTGAAGCCAAACAAACAAGATCATCCTTCAAATCAGTTGAAAGAATAACCGAACCCCTTGATCTGATTCACACTTATGTGTGTGACTTAAAATCAATTCCCACCAGAGGTGGTAATAAATATTTTATTACCTTTATCGATGACAATACAAGATATTGTTATGTTTACTTACTTAAGAGTAAGGATGAAGCAATTGACAAGTTTATCTTGTATAAAGCTGAACAAGAAAATAAAACGTGTGAGAAGTGATAGAGGAGGTGAATATGTTTCACCATTTGGGGAATTATGTGCAAAAAGTGGCATAATACACGTGTGTACCCCTCCTTATACACCCCAATCAAATGGCATCGCGGAGCGAAAGAATCGTACACTAAAAGAAATGATGAATGCCATGTTGATAAGTTCTGGGATGAGCCAGGACATGTGGGGGGAGGCCAATTTGTCGGCTAATTTTTTGTTAAACAAAATACCTTTCAAGAATAAGGACATAACACCTCATGAGTTGTGGTGGGGACAGAAATCATCCTATAAATACTTGAAAGTGTGGGGGTGCCTGGCCAAGGTGATTGTTACACCCCCTAAGGCACTTAGAATAGGGCCAAAAACTGTTGATTGTATTTTCATTGGATATGCCAAAAACGGTAGCTCACATCGTTTTCTTGTATATGAATCCAAGAATCCTGATGTGCACAAGAACTCTATCATAGAGACAAGGCCAGGAAATGTGACATACTTTGAAGAAGAGTTTCCAATGTTAGTACAAACTCATGCGAGTTCTTCAACAACCAATCATGCAAGTTCATCAACAATGGTTGATGAGAGTGTTCGAGAGGAAACTCAAGAACAATTAGAGGTTGAAGAGGGTGAGCCAAGAAGAAGTAAAAGGCAAAGAACTGAGAAATCCTTTGGGCCTGACTTTCTTACATTCATGGTTGAGAGTGAGCCTCAAACCAATCGAGAAGCAGTTACCTCTTCAGATGGACCTCAATGGAAAGAAGCCATCAAGAGTGAAATTGATTCTATCTTGCAGAATCATACTTGGGAGCTAGTAGATCTTCCACCAGGGTGCAAGCCACTTGGATATCGATGGATATTCAAGAAAAAGATGAAAGCTGATGGCTCTGTCGACAAGTATAAGGCAAGGCTTGTGATCAAAGGGTTTAGACAAAAGGAAGGTCTTGACTATTTTGACACATACTCGCCTGTGACTAGAATAACCTCAATTAGATTGGTTCTTGCAATTGCAGCTTTGAGAAATTTGGAAATACATCAAATGGATGTAAAAACTGCATTTCTCAATGGGGAATTAGAGGAAGAGATTTACATGGAGCAACCAGAGGGTTTTTCTGCTCCTGGCCAAGAGGGCAAAGTGTGTAAACTTGTCAAGTCATTATATGGCTTGAAGCAAGCTCCAAAACAATGGCATCAAAAATTTGACCAAGTTATGCTTCACAGTGGTTTCAAAATAAATGAATACGACAAATGTGTCTATGTGAAAGACACTTCTAAAGGTTATGTGATCTTATGTCTTTATGTAGATGATATGCTTATCATTGGGAGTGATCATAAGATGATCAGATCTACTAAAGACATGTTGAAAGCAAGATTTGACATGAAAGATATGGGTCTAGCTGATGTGATTCTTGGAGTAAAGATCATTAGAACCCAAACTGGTTTGGTGCTAAGTCAATCTCAATATGTGGATAAGATCCTTGAGAAGTTCAATCCTGGGGACACGAGTGTAGCTCAAACTCCAATTGATACCTCTCAACATTTGTCAAAAAATAGAGGCGAGAGTGTTGCTCAATTGGAATACTCAAGGATCATTGGCAGTCTTATGTATCTCATGTCATGTACTCGACCAGACTTAGCATATGCTGTGAGTAGGCTAAGTAGATATACTAGTAATCCTAGTGCAGAGCACTGGAAGGGTATGACAAGATTATTAAGGTATTTGAGATACTCGAGAAATTATGGACTGCATTATGGCTAAAATCCAGCTGTTGTGGAAGGATTCAGTGATGCCAACTGGATATCCGATACGAAAGATTCTAGATCTACAAGTGGTTATGTGTTTACCCTTGGAGGAGCAGCTATATCTTGGAAATCATCCAAACAAACTCTTATAACTAGATCCACGATGGAATCTGAGTTTATCACGTTAGATAAAGCTGGAGAAGAGGCAGAATGGTTGCGTCAATTCTTGGAATATGTTCCAAGATGGCCTAAGCCTTTGACTGCTATTTGCATACATTGTGATTGCCAATCAGCTATTGGTAGAGCTCAAAGTGCAATGTATAATGGCAGATCAAGACACACGCGACGTCGGCATAACACAATACGACAACTACTCTCAACTGGAGTTATCACGATTGACTATGTGAGGTCAAAGGATAACATTGCGGATCCGCTTACAAAAGGCTTAAGCAGAGAGGTAGTACATAAGTCGTCGATAGGAATGGGTCTAAAGCCCTTGGAGTAAGTTTGTACAACGGAAAACCTATCCTAGAAGATTAGAGATCCCATGATCCAGGCTCAATAGGACCACCTAACTGTACGAACTGAGATCACTGTGGGGAGTACCTCAACATACAAAGGGAGTTACAAACTTCCTAGTCCATTCCTACTTATAATCAGTGATATCAAGAGAGGTTAAGCATATGGCTTTTAATGATTTGTAAATCACCTATGTTAGAGAGAAGTGGGGTCGCTTCAAATGGAATTGGGGGCACAATTCCTAGAGCTCTCGCATAACCAGGATGGTGCTCCATGACCATAATGGACACAACTATGAGGGGTTAGCCAGACCAGGAAGAGTAATGTGTGATGTGTAATAACGTCTACGTAAAAAGGGGTTGGTTAAAGGACGTCGCGTCTACTAACCGCTAGGAGACAAAGTATATGTCACAAAGGAGTGTTCAAAGGGAAACCTACCTATCTTGCATTACTTAACCGTTGAAATCTTATCATGACACTTGAGTGTATGGGACGATCTCCATTCATGTGGGGGATTGTTGGAAATTTTATAAATAATATTATATTATTTGTTAATATAATGATTTTTTAATAACTAAGCCAAGATGAATGAGAGATCTTGTGCATTAAGTTTGTGTGTTGGAACCATAAACATGTGGGAAATTGAGCTTGTCCCACATAGGTGGAGAGATAAATCTTCTGTGGATTTATAATTATAACTTTCTACACGAATGTATTCTTGTGTGACAACTCACACCTAGTGGTAGCCAGGAGGGTGCGAAGCACCCGACATGCGTACGCGCCCGGGCCCGGGCACGGGACCGGGACGAGGGCGATGGGCGCAATGTGGCGCTTTGATGGCGCACTTTGTACTTCGCACGCTCGCATCGGCGCGAGCCGCTTGGAGACGCCTTTAGTATTTTTTAGATGCGTCTTGGTCGGGTGTTGTCAACTAGAGACTGTTCAAAGTCCACTAGTCAAATGGTTAAGTTACAGAATTGATGGTGCCATTGAATTCTAAATTTATTTTTATAGGTTTTAGAATTCATTGTGCTATTGAATTCGAGGATTGATTTTATTGAATGGTGCATTCAATATTCGGTTATCGCTTTCGAATTCCTATCAGTATAAATACAAAGCTTTGTGCTTTGTTTTAGACACACTAAAAATCGTATGGTTCATACCACACACACAGCTTTAATCGAATTCCCTAATTTTGAATCTCTACGCACTCTTGTTTCAGGTATTTTTTCAGGTGCTAGGCTAATCTCGGCAGTACAATCTGTTTAGGCTGTTGTACCCTGGGAAACAGACGGGTTCACCTGGGTGGCCCGAAATCTGTTTTAAGGGAAGCGTGATCTTCACGTGCCTCAGTCACCGTTGTTTTCTCATAACCTGTTCTTAGTTTAATTTACATTTCTTGTATTGTAATTTCTTTCAGTTTACTTTTGTTCCTCTTTATGTATTGCAATCAGATTGTTTATTAATAAAATTTGTTATTTTATTTATTTTGTGAACGGTTGTCCTACATAGAGGTGGTCTATAGAGTGCGACAATGTTTCTTTTAGGTGTAGGTGCGAACGTGGGGTTTAGAGGTAGTAGGGAGATAGCAACGTTGGTCGTATTTGGTGGTGATTTATGGTGCTAAATGGTGGCATTGGAGGTTGCAAGGTAGTGCTCGATTAAGGGAAAGTGAAAATGAGAACGTTACTAGTTTATTTAACCTTAATTCACCTATAGAATTACCGACGAAGTGTCTCATGTGATGGTTATTTATTTTATTATTAATAACAATTTTTGTTGGCGATTCCACTAGAAAGGCGTTGGTATTTACCAATGGGCCGCCCAATCGTTGGTATTTACCGATGGGTTTGTGACGAATATCCAACGATGTGCTGCTAAATGGCCACCATGGATGTTTTTGTTACACAGTGTGATGTTTGGCCATAATGTCATTTTACTATTAAACTCATGCTAACATACCGATGGTTATTGTAATTTGTTAGTGGCTAGGTTAAATGGAAAAGTAGGCAGCGATCGCCAGTTCAATTCTTGAACTGAGTGGGTTTTACATTGTCGCGCTGTCGTGCCTTCGGGTGAGTGTTCACGGGCTTCGGCCCTAAGTGAGGGTTTTCCCTGGTTTAGAGGCGAGTGTATCCCAATGTGAGAATTTCGCCAGTAACCCATTTAGAAGATTCGTTGGTTGTTTAAAAAAAGGATGGTTGATGGTCAACTAGACATAATCATTAAATACAAAAGTATGATGTTATATGCTTTAATTAGTACAAGGGTTAAACTAATAACATTCTATTAAATTATATTCCTTAAAAGTCTAGTTAGGTATCATTTCTCCAAATGTTGATTATACGATCCTACTAGCACTAAAGCAGAGGTAGGATCTTCGCAGTTAAACGTGTTTGGTTAAAGGTAGCAGTATCACTTTCTCTTCTCTTCTACTGCGTCAATGTTATAACTCTTATGCTTCTAGCTTCGGTCCACCCTCGGTCACCCCATGCATTGGACCTGTACCCATAATTCGATAAGTCATCACAATATCCGTTTTATTTTCATATAACTTTACGGTTCAACATCTAAAAACCCTTAAATTCTTTGTAGTACAAAAGATTACTAAATATAACTTTACAGTTCAACATCTAAAAACCATTAAATTCTTCGTAGTACAGTAGATTACTAAACTAACATTTCAATTTTCTTCAACTTATCTGTAATGCCCTGCGTTTTCATACTTTCCATATGTAGAAACCATTGCTTGAAATTCTTTTTTTTTGGAAATCTTGTATTCCTTGTAATCGTATTTCGTTGTATCGTTGTAAAATCCGAGACTATGATCGTAATGAAACGAATCTTTTATACATCGTTTATACATGTTTATACATTGATACGTGCACTCGTTTGATACATGGTTCGTAATTCGTATAAACGTAAGCTTAACTCGTAAACAATGATCGTGTATTCGTAATCCTTAAATCTTCATACATTTAAACACTTAGTTATTCGATTATAAGATTAAGTTGTATGTTCTTTCTGTCGCAACCCCTATCCCCTTAACAAACCCGGGAACGGGCGGCACGGCCAGTTTCGGTGGTATCTGGGGTTTGTCAATTTTGGCAGCGGAATTTACATCACGATCGTAGTTAGGAAATATTTTATCAGGTCTATATGCTGCGTATAGAGCTATACGCAGCGTAGGTAAAGCATGGATCTCAGAGCCTGATCGGCAATCATTGCACAGAAAACAAGGGTTTATATACGCTGCGTATAGCTCTATACGCAACGTATATAAACCATCTGAACTTTTGGGGTCATTTTGGTGGGTTTGAAGCATCAGTTTTTCACAAGGTTTATATACGCTGCGTATAGAGCTATACACAGTGTATATAACCTTTCATAATTTTGTTTGGTCATTCGGCATATTTGTGGTATAAATTCTCGCCCGGTTACAGCGTTAACTCGCTTAAAATATATAACGAGTTAAAAATATATAATGTTTTTTTATTATTTAGTCAATGTCGTCGTTAATTTGTTTAGTCGATGTCGTCGAAAAGCGTATAACGTTAAAAATTTGAAAAGCCTATATACGGTTCAAATATAATATCGTTATCGAGGTTTTGAAATAAATTATTATAGTAAGTCTAGTGCCGTTCGAATACTATAAACGTTTAAATATTATACCGTTAATTATTTTTAAATACTCGTGTACGGTCCGAATATATTATACCGTGCGGTTCGAATACTATAATGTTAAAATATTATAGCATTAATAAGTTGAAATTCCCGGGAACTGTTCGAATATGTTACATCGTTTACAGCAAAAGTTTTATATGTACATTGAAGTTTGATATATACAGCAAAAGTTTGTACATACATAACAAAATGATAAATACTATGTGACCCGCCATCCCGATTAGGGATGGCACTGGGGCGGGTTTGAATAATCTCAACCCCATACCAGATTATAAAAGTTTGTCACATACCTGTCTAAAACCCATCGGGTATCTATTTTCACGTATGGGTAACTATTAGGTATTTACATGTCACGTATCCAGTATTTTTTTTTAGGTTTCAAGCATACCTTGTAGTCTATTAAAGATACTCGTTGGGTATACGTGACCCAATACTCGTCGTCGTATGGGGTACCTACTATTAATCAAAATCATTTTGG